>NC_090744.1:752025-789525 GCF_036898095.1 Palaemon carinicauda
GCGGTGTCGCTTCCTTCGAGAAACGCTGGTTTCACGCGGTCTATTGAGACCCAGTCCTCTTGGCCATGGACGTCGAGAAGGAAGGCTTTCGTTGTCTTTTTAATTACCCAGTAAGGACCTCGATAAGGTCTAGTCAGTGGTTGTCTATGAGCGTCGACACGGACGAAAACGTACCTGCAGTCATCCAGGCTTTTTGGCTTGAAGTGCTTGGTTCTGTCCTGGTATGTTTTGAGACACGGCCTGAACTTCGTGGCGATGTCCCTTAGGTGATCCAGCTGCGTGTCGTCGGTTGATGAGGGAAAGAATTCGCCAGGAACTGCGAGCGCTTCCCCGTAAACCTTTTCGGCGGGCGAAGGTTCGCCGTCTGCGCGAGGGGCGGTGCGAAGGCTGAGGAGTACCCAAGGAAGTCGTGATTTCCAGTCCCCGTAGGTGCAGCTCGCCATCAGGGATGCCTTGAGGGCGCGGTGAGTTCTTTCGACCATGCCGTTTGCCGCGGGGTTGTATGCCGTGGTGCTGTGGACCGTCGTCCCCATCAGGTTCGCCAAAGCGAGCCATATTTCTGAGAGGAAAGCGGGGCCTCTGTTATTCGTGATGTCGTCAGGAACGCCAAACCTGCTCACCCAGCTTGACAGGAGGGCTTATGCGCATGCTTGAGTCGTAGCTTCGGTCATTGGCGATGCCTCCAACCACCTCGTGGAGTGATCGATGATCGTAAGTAGGTAGCGAGCGGATCCAGAAGGGGGCAATGGTCCCACGACGTCGATGTGTATATGGCCAAAACGTCTTTTTGACTGGGGAAAATCGCCTACCCCCGATTCGGTGTGACGGCTGACCTTGCTTGACTGGCAGTTGATGCATGACTTCGGCCATTCCCGGGCGTCCTTTTTTATCCCTGGCCAGACAAACTTTTCAGACAGAAGGCGAGCGGTGGTGCGTCCTGAGGGGTGTGAAAGTCCATGGATGATATCGAATATATTCCTTCTGCAGGAGGCTGGTACCCAGGGACGTGGGCGGCCCGTGCTGGTGTCGCAAAGAATAGTTACTCCTGCTGGTCCGAGGGGAATTGCACTTATCTTGAGCGTGGATGGCCCCGTCAGGTGATCCTGTGCTTCTCGGTCGGTGCGTTGTTCGGTTGCGAGATTGGCGTAGTCGATTCCCAGGTGGATCGCGTCAATTTCAATCCTTGAAAGGGCGTCCGCGACTGGGTTTTTTTCTTTCCTGGGACGTAACGTATGGTGCACCCGAATTCGGCGATTGATGCGAGATGACGTTGTTGTCGGGAGGACCATGCGTCCGTCGATTTCGTGAAGGCTTGTACGAGGGGTTGATGGTCCGTCGCGATTGTGAAGGGGGTACCCTCCAAGATGTGCCTGAAGTGGCGGACGGCGAGGTAGACGGCGAGGAGTTCCCTATCGAAGGTGCTGTATCTTGTTTCAGCGGGTTTCAATTTCTTGCTGAAGAATGCCAGCGGTCGAGGAGAACCATCGACGAGTTGCTCAAGCACTGCCCCACAGGCGACGTTGCTGGCGTCGGTCGTTAGTCGCAGGGGCGCGTTGTCGTCGAAATGAGCCAGGGTGGTGGCATTCGCAAGGGCATCCTTCGTCCGAGCGAATGCCTGTTGCTGGGGCAAACCCCACTCGAGTTTTTTTTGCTTTTCCTTTCAGGACGTCGTCGAGGGGTGACAGGGTTTGTGCGATGTTGGGGATGAAGCGCCTGTAGTAATTGACCATTCCCAGGAACTCCTGAAGTTGGCGGATGGTCGTAGGCATTGGGAACTTCCTGATGGCGTCGACCTTGGTTGTCATGGGTTTTACCCCGCGCGAGGATACGTGGTGACCAAGGAAATCCACTCCCTCCGCACCGAACGTGCATTTGCCGAAGCGTACGACTAGGCCGTTCTCCTGTAGGCGTTTGAAGACGGAGCGGACGTGTCCCCGGTGTTCCTCCTTGGTTTTCGAGAATATCAGGATGTCGTCGACGTAGCAGACGCAGAAAGGTAGGTCACCCAGAATGCTATCCATTAGTTGTTGGAAGGTCGCCCCGGCGTTGCTTAGACCGAAGGTTGAGTATGCGAAGGTGTAGGATCCGAACGGTGTTACAATGGCGGTTATCGGGATATCTTCCGGGAATACGGGGACCTGGAAATAAGACGAGGAGGTCCATCTTGGTAAAATACTTTGCGCCGTGCAACGCGTTCGTTAGGTCCTGCATGTTGGGCAGCGGGTAATGATCGGGCGTTGTAATGAGGTTGAGGCGCCTGTAGTCGCCGCAAGGTCTCCAGGACCCGTCCGGCTTTTTAACCATGTGCAGGGGTGATGCCCAGGGGCTCGATGCTTTCTTACAGATACCCATGCGTTCCATGTCCTCGAAGGCGCGTTTGGCATCCTTCAGTTTCTGGGGCGGGAGGCAGCGGAATTTGGCGTGAGTGGGAGGTCCTGTCATTGTGATGTGGTGGTAGATACCATGCTTGGACGGGGAACCTGGCGAGTGTCGGAGCTCGGGCTTGAAAACCTCGGGAAATTCTCGTAGGAGGTCGGCGTAGGGGTGCGTCGTTACGGCGGATACGGACATTGTTGCAGGGCCGTGTTCTAGGGCGCGGGACTGGCAGGTTCCCGTGTCGATGAGACGTCTGTTAGCGACATCGACGAGGAGTCCATGGTGGGCGGGGAAATCCGCACCGAGGAGGGGGCGATTGACGTCGGCGATAGCGAAGGGCCAAGAATACGAACGGCCCATGATAGATATCTTGAGGGTCTTGATCCCATAGCACAGTATGGGAGATTCGTTGGTGGCGATGAGTGAGGGAGCATTTTTGTCGGCACCACGGTCTAGGTCAGACTTCGAAGGAGGGAACGTTGACTGCATTGCGCCGGTGTCCACCATGAGTCTACGGTTGGAAATGGTATCGAGGATACAGAAACCAATCTTGTTTTGGTTAACTGCGGCTGCGAAGGTGGCAGGTGGATGCTTCTGGCATCGTCTTCTAGGGAAACTGCATGGTGCTCTACATTTCTTGGCGACACTGCCGAACTGTTGGTGGTAGAAGCACCATGCCGGGTTAGGCCTAGGGTTCGGTCGCGTCTGTTGCGGTGGTTTCTTTCTTGATAGAATGTTGATCGCGTCGTCCTCAAGGGCCATTGTCGAGGAGTCTATGGAAGAGCAGCTGCTGAAGGAGGAGAACGGAGGCGGTGTTGACGATGATACTCCGAGGCGAGATGCTTTGGAGGCCTCGTGGAGCTTCGGAGCCTTCGACAGGAGTTCGTTCATCGGGAGCATGTCGGTGTCTGTCAATTGGGCCCGTACGTCCTGTGGTAGGCGTCGAAGAAAGATTTCGCGAGATAAGCTAATCTCACGTCGTCGGCCGTTGCTGTCTGTTTCGGGGAGCATAAGCAAGCCGGTTAGCTCGTCCCACGCCTCGACAGGAGAGGTGTCACCCATGGGCTTGCCGGCGAGGTCCAGTACTTTCTATGCCTTTGCTGAGACAGAGAGGGAGTAAATACCGATGAGTTTCATTCTCAGGTCGTCGTATGAAACGCCGGCCTTGGCGTCGAGCCATGGGGAAATCCTGTCGAATACCTCTTCAGGTATGGAGGTGAGAACGATGTCAGCCTTGGCGCAGGAATCGCTGAGTCTAGCGACGCGGAAGAGTACGTCCGCTCTCAGGAACCAGGAAGCGGTGTTGTGTTGAGAAAAGGGCGGCAGTTTGACTTTGGGCGTGGAGGCGAGGCCGTTGGGTGCGATGGGCGTGTTGCTTCCTGCATCGTGGCCAGACGACGAGTCGGCGAAGAGGTGAGAAGTTGATATGTCAGTTAAGCTCATCCTACTGCCTTACGTTCACCGAAGTGTGGGAGAACCAAAGGCAGGCTCGTGCCTAAGGTAACGGAGTATGTAGAAGGTAGCACGGCCGTAATAAGTCCGTTAATGGCAAAGCCAAAACCGCTGATGCTACTTTCAACTCCGGGGTCACCAGTTGTAAGGACAGTGAGACGAGCGTCACCAAGATCAACTGATACTTTATTCAAATGTGCACGGGAGTATATTACAAGGTGCGGATGGAAAGGTAGGATGACGCTGGCGCCAAATCAGATTGAAGTGCCTGCCAAAATATATGTGTTTTCTTACACTTACAAATATATGAATTATGGGTTAACAGAAACATGTTATGAAATGATACATATGTCAAAATGTAGCTCTGGTAGAGCGGAATATATATACGTGGGAAACCACAGTGTGGCGAAAAGAGAATTCAAATAAATAAGTAGTTTGTCGATTTTCTGGACGACGAAGGGATCAGTTGTCCTTACATATATATATATATATATATATATATATATATATATATATATATATATATATATATATATATATATATATATATATATATATATATATATATATATATATATATATATATATATATATTTATATATATATATATATATATATATATATATATATATATATATATATATATATATATTTATATATATAGTCTTAAAAATCTTAGTCTACCAATTCCCACTAACAGCTTCGGTTATAGGTTTGTCGGAGCTTACTGTTTCACTTACTTTTACACACACACACACACACACACACACACACACACACATGTGCGCGCGCGCGCGCACTCTCTCTCTCTCTCTCTCTCTCTCTCTCTCTCTCTCTCTCTCTCTCTCTCTCTCTCTCTCTCTCTCTGAATATTTAAGTATACCTTAATAAGACTTTTCCAGTTTTCTTTGATAATATATGATAGAAAACGTTATCAATTACAACCGGAGACTATTGTAATTTTTCATCTTATTATCGAACTGATCTGAAATACTTCACTTTAATTTACTTTACTTTAAGGGCTGCTTTTCTGCCCATTTACAGCAGAGTAACCCTACTCTCTACAGGACCTCCACTGTCAATTTATCATGTTCGTTCCAAAGCATTCAACATTTCAAACTGAATATTGCTCGTTTATTGTCAAATCCACACCATCGAAGCCCTTTGAGAACAAGAAAGTCTTCAGTTTCTTCTTGAAAGTCTTAATAAGATCTTCTGTCTTTCGAATTTTTAGTGGGAGATTATTGTTTAGTCTTGGGGACGCATATCTAAAGTCTCTAAACTCTACAGTATATATATATATATATATATATATATATATATATATATATATATATATATATATATATATATATATATATATATATATATATATATATATATATATATATATATATATATATATATATATATATATATATATATATATATATATATATATATATATATATATATATATATATATCTATGTTCAAATAGTTTGAGACTATCTGTAACTATTCTCGCGTCAACCGATATGTTGGCTTCCGAATATGTAGCAATTATCTTCAGATATTTTGGACGTCCGGTTCTGACAACTTGGTGGGTTATTATACACGTTTTAAACTCAATTATCGCTTTAATAGGCAACCAGTGTACAGTAATTAATGTAGGGGTGACCCATTCTCTAGGTGGGACACCTTTTATCAGTCTTGCTCCTCTGTTTATTGTTTTGTAAAATAAGTTGCACTTTTGGTAAATTGTAGTAGATGGAGTTACAATAGTCCATCCTGGTAATAACACAATCTATCATACGTTTCTTAACAGAATGTTTATCCTGGTACTTTTTCATTAAAGCAAAGTTTTTAAGATGATAACCAGCAGTTTTTACTACGCTATTTATTTGGGCATTGAAAGACGGAAGTTGAGTCAAAAGATACGCCTAGGTCGTGACCTTTACTAGATATTGGCACTGAGTTATTATTCATGCTCATTTGAATATCACCCAAGCTTCTCACGCTGTTTCTCTTGCCCACCACCACGAATTCAGTTTTGTTCTCATTTAATTTTAGTTGTTTAAATGTTATCCATTCTCTAACACTATCAAGGATTCGGTTTAGAGTTTCAGTGGTGTCATTTATATTCATTTATGGAGAAGAATAATTGTGTGTCATCCGCAAATAGTTTGAACTTCACTCCATGCCTTTGCAGTATTTTCGACAGAGCAATAGTATAGATACAGAATAAGATTGTGCACAGAACACTCCCCTGAGATACCCTTCTGTTTAAAAGTTCATGTGACGAAAAGGGGTTTCCAATTTGCACACAATAATTTCTGCTAATCAAGTAGTCTTTTAGGTATTCAAAAGCTTGGTCTTCAATACCAATGGACAATAGACCATTTAGTAGCAGTTCTGGCACAACTGTATTAAAAGCAGCACTAAGATCAAGTAATATTGAAATAACACATTTTTTTTTTCATCCATCATTTTCAGCATATCATTGACAACAGAACAGATAGCTGTCTCTGTAGAGTATGGTTTTCTGTAAGCAGAATGGATTTCTGGTAAAGCTTCCATTTCTTCTAAATGACTAACTAGTTCTTCAAGAATTACGTATTCTAGCACTTTTGAATCAAAGGATAGATTCGAAATAGGTCTGTATGAGCTTAATTCCTGATAATACATAGCACTTTTCAGATTGATGTTAGTATTATTACTTGCTAAGCTACAACCCTAGTTGGAGAAGCAAGATACTATCAGCCTAAGGGCTCCAACAGGGAAAACAGCTTAGTGAGAAAAGGGAACAAGGAAAAATAAAATATTTCAAGAAGAGTAACATTAAAATCTAAAAATAAATTATCAAACGAACAAAACAAGAGGAAGAGAAATAAGATAGAATAGTGTGCCCGAGTGTACCCTGAAGCAAGAGAACTCTAACCCAAGACAGTAGAAGACCATGGCATAGAGGCTATGGCACTACCCAAGACTAGAGAACAATGGTTTAATTTTGAAGTGTCCTTCTCCTAGAAGAGCTACTTACCATAGCCAAAGAGTGTCTTCCGGTATAAGTATAGTCATTTACTCAGATTTTGGAAACTTGCACTTATCCATGCTTGAATTCGCTATTCTCGTATTTATATCAGCTAGGCTAGAAAAAGTTTCTTTCTCCAGTTACTTCATATATTAACATTGGATCGATCTCACACTTTGTTTTCTTTGCGCTCTTGATAATCCTGGTGATGTCATCTTGTTTTATATAATTGAATCTCGTTAATTCTATCTGTGTATCTGGTGTAGCATTATTCTGATGTTGAATATTTCCAAATGACCTATTCATATTTTCTATTTTGTTTTCTTAAAGAATTCTAGAAATTCCCAGTCTTATCGCTTGTTTATATTCAAGTTAGTTATTAACCTAGGAACAAATATATATATATATATATATATATATATATATATATATATATATATATATATATATATATATATATATATATATATATATATATATATATATATATGTATATATATATATATATATATATATATATATATATATATATATATATATATATATATATATATATATATATATATATATATATATATATATATATATATATATATATATATATATATATATATATATATATATATATATATATATATATATATATATATATATATATATATATATATATATATATATATATATATATATAGATATAGATATAGATATAGATATAGATATAGATATATATATATATATATATATATATATATATATATATATATATATATATATATATATATATATATATATATATATATATATATATATATATATATATATATATATATACTATCGTTTCCAGAGGCCGTGTAATAGTGTTTTTTTTTTAAATAACTCCTAAAATAACTGATGGATTTCCATGATATCAAAGCAGGAAGCGCTTCATACAATGGCCTAATTTTGGGAAATACTGTGCATTGCCAATTACGTTTCATTAACTTTTTTACTTAAGAAAATGAGGCTAAAGCCAGTCTTAGCTACCCACACATTCGCAAAAGTGATGACGTCCCTCAGTGACGTTGTTAAAACCTTTCTTCCCCTGTACCTCCCATCCCCCGAATTGTTAAACGCCTGTTTAACTCCATAGATAATTGTCATATGACCTACCCCAAGCAATACGAAATTCTTTGTCAGTAAAAGTTCAGTATACCTGGTAATGTGATTCGTGACTTAAGGCTTTACCTAAACACAAGACAAACGTTTCATATCTTACCCACTCACTTACATTGAAGATCAAGACTGAGACTTATGACAGGAGACGAAAGAAGCCATGCTAACCCTACACTTCGCACTTCAAGCGAGTGTTGGTAAAGCAATAGAAATATAGTTTTCTTTAGGTTAAGCCGTAGGACTCATTCTTCCATACAACACAGGTTACTCGATACATTAATTGCCAGGAAGAAAATGACAGAGAGCATTGCTTGATATAATTTATCATATCAATTTCTCCAGAGAGAGTAGCTTGAATTCCTTAGAAGGTAAACTTCTAAAAGATCTTTCATATAAGGGCATTGACATCGGCCATTTGATAAATTTTGAAATCATATACATACATACATACATACATATATATATATATATATATATATATATATATATATATATATATATATATATATATATATATATATATATATATATATATATATATATATATATATATGAGTGTGTGTGTTCATACATTCTTAAGATTTATTATATTTCAACCTATAGTTTTATATATTTATTTACGTTATAAGTACCAGTACCTATTGTTGTTACTTAAAAGGTAGGTAACAAATATCATTGCGACTTTGTCACTGGAATTATACCAGACTTCAATTAATGAACCAATCAACCTTACTTTGAGAAATCCATTGACATTGTCGACATGCCAAGCTGATATACTCGTATCAAAGTATTCATTAGCTTTGCTTTTCCAAAATAATGTTATCACCAATTGCTGGAAACCATAGATTTATGAGAGATGAAAAAAAAAAAAAAACAAGAAATGGACACTTATACATTTTACACATCATCACTCTCAAGGAAATTTTTTTTTCTATTTCTACTAATGTGTTTATTTATTTATTTATTTTTTATTTTTATTTTTTTTTTGTCGCAAATTTGTAGGAGTCCGAGTAGAATATCTCTCAGTGCGATTCCACACCCCTGTTTTAAACCTCTTTTATTATGTTTGATAATTTGTGTTAACCATCTAATCATTATCTACCACCATAAAACATTTTATTGGACTTCCGGCTCATTTTATATGTGCAGTACACAGTCTTTCCTAACAGGGATTTACTCGGTAGCCTAATAACAATAGGAATGAAGGAAAGAAGGCAAGAAGGAAGGGGGGGGGGAGTACTAGGATAGCCATAGGTGTAAACACCGAAGGAGGTTTGGGGAACCTCTGCGTCACAGTTACGTGATTAAGTAACCTTCTTCGAAACGCTCTGAAGGAAGGGAAGAAGTTCCTCTTTTTTCTAAGAGTAAACGGGTTAATTAAGCACATCTGTCAATTCATTGTAGCCTACCACCAAAAATTAGGCCAATGTTTGAAACATTCATTGCTGTAGTTTTATGGAAATTCATAAGCCGGTTTGTTAGATATTTGGGAAAAACACTATTACACGGCCTCTGGAAACGATAGTATTATGGGTGGGCCTGATTAGCACAGCTTTGCTGATCATGTCGATACACAAAACATTCCAATACGTAAAGTTATCCCTGGTCAGAAAAGGATATATATATATATATATATATATATATATATATATATATATATATATATATATATATATATATATATATATATATATATATATATATATATATATATATATATATATATATATATATATATATATATATATATATATATATATATATATATATATATATATATATATGAGAGTAAAACGTATTATCCAAAACCCATTATTTCAAACTTCTGATACATTTTATGAATCTTAAACAGTGAGATCATGTAAAAGTTAAATTACATAATGAACTGTCAGCCTTAACCTATAATAGTGATGATGATAATATTAAACAATATATTAACCCTTATATTAACACACTATCCCAGGCAAAGATATCAAAACCTTTGGTACATTTCAAAATTATTCATAGAAACAAGATGATGATGTTTACAGATATAGATTTTTGCTAAACTGTTAATATTGATATATCTTTTGTCTTACAAATATCTCTGGTATTTGATAGTACATCTAGGTTTTTTTACGTAATGAGGGAGAACTAGTGTAGTGCTTAAGGTTATTATTATTATTATCATTATTATTATTATTATTATTATTATTATTATTATTATTATTATTATTATTATTATTATTACAAAAATAAAGATACAATCTTCAATGTTTTTAGTATTTTCTTATTAGGTAAATTGACGAAGCCTCCTGCGAGACAATGATGAAAAATTCAGAAATAAAATTAAATTCTAGATACTTTCTAATTCTAATTAAGAATTTGAGCTATTTGTCCATTCCGTGCCTGTGTACAACTTTGGGAAATCCTTGAAGATAATACCAACCGAAACTTGAAATAGTTTGTACGACACTGACGAAAATAGTTCAAATTTGTAGGAATTCTTGTACACTGAGTACCATTTTAGATATTATTTACTTATTGTACAGATATTTATTGGTGTAATGAAAACGTTTTAACTGTGAACATTTAAAATAATACGTTAAGACAACGTATCATCCACTAATTAAACGTATGAAATAATTCTTTCCCTATTTCGTCAGCTCAAAACTTACGATGACGTCATCCCAACACAAACCAAACCAAACTAAACCGAATCAATACAAAACCTAACCAAACCAATATAAAACATAACCAAACTAATATAAAACAAAACAAAACAAAACCATACAAAATTCCCAAACTGAACCAAATCAAATCAAACCATACCAAACCAACCCCACAGTACAACCAAAACCAAAGCAAAGCAAAAAAAAAAAAAACAAAAAAAACACCTAAATCAAACCAATCCAGACCAAACTTAAAACCAAACAGAAATCAAAACCAAACTAAAACCAATTAATAAAACCAAAACCCCAGCCAAAACCAAAATGAAAACCAAACTAAACCCGAGACAACCCAACATAACCCAAACTAAACCAAACCAAACTAAAACCAAACCTAAACGAAAACCAAACCAAACCTAAACGAAAACCAAACCAAACCAAAAACCAAACCAAACCAAAAACCAAACCTAAACGAAAACCAAACCAAACAAAAAACCAAACTTAAACGAAAACCAAACCAAACCTACTACCAAACCCATGCCAAACCAAAACAAACCTAACTGAAACACACCAAACAAAAACCAAACAAAAACCATAACACAACCAAAACTAAACAAAGCCCTAAACTAAACCAAACTAAGCCAAACTAAAACCAAACCACCAAACCTAAACCAATCCCAAACCCAATCAAAACTTAACCAAACCAAACCACCAAACTAAAACCAAACCAAAACCAAAACCATAACCTAACCCAAATCCAAACCAAACCAAACCACCAAATTAAACCAAACTCAACCACCAATCTAAAAATAATCCAAAACCAAAACTAAAATCTAACCAAACCAAACCACCAAACTAAAACAAACCAAAATCAAACCAAAACCAAACCACTAAACTAAAACCAATCCAACCCAAACCCTATCAAAACCAAACCAAACCACCAAACTAAAACAAAACCAAAACCAAACCACTAAACTAAAAACAAACCACTAAACTAAAACCAAGCCAATCCCAAACCCAATCAAAACCAAACCAAACCACCAAACTACAACCAAAACCAAAACCAAACCACCAAACTAAAACCAAAACCAAACCACCAAACTAAAACCAAGCCAAACCCAAACCAAACCTAAAACACACCAATGCCAAGATTGATAGATACCATATTAGGGTTAATTTACCATTCTCTTTGACACCTTTTGTAGAAATGAATCCTTCAGTTCAGATATAAGTTTGCTATAGATTTTGTAACTGATTTGTTTTGTGTTCAAAGGAATAGTCTGGCAGTTCAGCGTTTGATTCGACTAAAAGAAAACACATAGATTCGTTGATATTTTAAATTTGTTGCACATCTAGTTTAGATTTTTGTCTTATTATTTCAATGTTCTTCAATAATTACTACATTCAGTTCAGGGGAAGTAAAAATATAAGTTATAGCTATTGCTGTTCATCTTTAAACAATGAATGTTTATCTTGCTCCCCTTCTCGGCGCAATAGGTTTCATGGCTCTTGGTTAATTGGATATAATAATAATAATAATAATAATAATAATAATAATAATAATAATAATAATAATAATAATAATAATAATAATGACGGGAAAACTCAAAATGGAACTGAAGAAAGGATTTGTAAAATGTTTCACATAGAGTGTAGTATTATACAGTTCTGAAAACCTGGACTATAAAAGCAACAGACAAGAAGCCTCTGCCAAGGATTTGAAATGTGGATATGGAGGAGGAGGAGGAGGAGGGTGTTGAAAATAAGTTGGAGAGACCACAAGACCTGAAGGGAGGGAGGGAGGGAGGGAAGCAGAAGGTACCAAGATCTAAAAGAGGTGACCATGAATAGAGAACTACGGAAGATCAATAATCCATGAAAGGACCTCATGCCTTAGGCCAGAACACTATAGTATAATAGTAGCAGGACGCACTGGGTAGTAATATAGCTCACCTCAACAGTATAGGAAGCAACTAAGTTTCAACTGGCTTGCTAGAACAAGCTGTGAGTGGAGTCAAATGTGGCATTTTAATTAACAGCGTCAACACATGAAGTGGTACGAAGTGGTGTAAATGTGAACACTTGTTTTATTCATGAGTTTCCAACCGCTTTTATTCCCTTTGTCAGAAAATAGATTTTGCTTCGTTCTGTCTGCAAATCTAAGTTCGCCTAACAACGCATGAATGACACGTGCTTAATGGCCAGTCCAACCCTGTCACTTTTTCTGATTTCATTTCCCAGGATTCTCTGACACCATCTACTCTACTCTTGCCTTCCGTCACATTAGTCTGGGTCAGTGGGAATACTACTGATTCAGTTTTGTTATTCCTTGCCTGTTATTTTATGTATTTCTGTATAATATTCGTTTGTTTGTTTACACATTTATTACCTCAGCCAACGAAGTTGGAAGGTTATGATTTACCCCCTTTTTGTGTGTGCTTATTTGTTTGTGAACAGCTTTCTGGCCATAATTTTAATCGTACAATAATGAAATTTAAAGGGATTAACTATTATGTAAAAAGCTGGAAATGATTAAATTTTGGAAGGTCAAGGTCAAAGGTCAAGCAAAATGGCCAATTCAGGTAATCAGCCATAAGTTTGGACATCGTTGTCACAGAGACTTCAAACTTGGTTCATATTTGAGTGTATGAAAATCCACGCTAATTAATACATATTAAGGTCAAAGGTCAAGGTCAAGCAAAAGGTCGAGAAATAAGCGTTTCATTTTGTGTATTAATATTCAAAACAGTTATAAGTTTG
Organism: Palaemon carinicauda; assembly: GCF_036898095.1. Taxonomy (NCBI): domain Eukaryota; kingdom Metazoa; phylum Arthropoda; class Malacostraca; order Decapoda; family Palaemonidae; genus Palaemon; species Palaemon carinicauda. The sequence continues at coordinate 765,426 of NC_090744.1, forward strand.
ATACATTTCTTAGCGTCATTCAACTATCTCTTGTTTGACCTTTATCCTAAAAATGGAGTTTTAAGTATTGGCTTATATAAATAATTTTTGGGTTGGTTTTTATGTATGTGTGTGTGTGTGTGTGTGTTTGCGCTTCGTGCGTGCGTGCCTGTATCTGTAGCATCAACGTATTTCTTAGAGGAATTCTCGTATTTTCTCAGATTCTCAGGAGTAAGCTTGTGGTTACAGAAACTTCATTGTTTTTTTTCATTTATTCTGTTACTACAGCACTGTTTCGACAGAAATATGTCTAGGAAGTGATTACTGATTAAGGTTGATATATATATATATATGTATATATATATATATATATATATATATATATATATATATATATATATGTATATATATATATATATATATATATATATATATATATATATATATATATATATATATATATATATATATATATATATACTGTATATATATATATACACACACACACACATATATATATATATATATATATATATATATATATATATATATATATACTGTATATATATATATACACACACACACACATATATATATATATATATATATATATATATATATATATATATATATATATATATATATATATATACTGTATATATATATATATATATATATATATATATATATATATATATATATATATATACATATATATATATATATATATATATATATACTGTATATATATATATACACACACACACATATATATATATATATATATATATATATATATATATATATATATATATATATATATATACTGTATATATATATATATATATATATATATATATATATATATATATACATATATATATATATATATATATATATATATATATATATATATATATATATATATATATATATATATATATATATATATAAAACAAAACTTGTAATAAAATCCTGCCCTAAACCTGTTTCCTTCTTCATAATTTTACCATTGGTCCCAATCTTTGCATTTCTCTTATGTTCTTTCTTCGAAGTCCTCTAGGGGGAATATTATTGTCTCAAACCTTCCCACGGTTTGTCCAAGACCTGTCAATCACCTGTCCTTGGGGTGTTGGTGGGGAGGGGGTGGTAGGATGGTAGTGCCAGTAACCATCCCCCCCCCCCACACTACTCAATTTATATTCTATTCGTTCATTCTTCTTGATAAGGAGGTATGGAATGTTAAGTCTTTACAAAGCAGATGAAGAAAGTAATTTCATTTTTAATATTTCATTACAATTTCATGAGTAAATACAAACGTTCATGAAATGTCTTCAAAGTCAACAAGCTCTATATCCAGGTCACTTACAGGTGATTAAATTAAGGTCACATACAGGTGATCTATGTAAAACTAGTCAATCTGCTTGACTTTCTCAATAGTTAACTCAGGTTCAGTTGTAAAATTGTAGTCTACATGATGGTCTTGCTCAAAGTAGTTAGCAGCTCTTCTAGGAGAAGGGCAATCCAAAATCAAACCATTATTCTCTAGTATTGGGAAGTGCCATAGCCTCTGCACCCTGGCCTTCCACTGTCTTGGATTACAGTTCTCTTGCTTGAGGGTACACTCGAGCATACTGGTCTATCTTATTTCACTTCCTCTCGTTTTTATAGTTTATATGTGAAGGATCTAATGTAATCTTGTTACTGTTCTTGAAATATTTTATTGTGATTGTTTATTCTTTACTTGTAGTTTATTTGTTTCCTTGTTTCCTTTCCTCACTGGGCTATTTCCCCTGTTGGAGTCCTTGGGCTTATAGCATCTTATCTTTCCAACTAGGGTTATAGCATGGATTGTAATAATAATAATAATAATAATAATAATAATAATAATAATAATAATAATAATAATAATGATAATGATAATGACAATATTAATAATGATAATAATTATAATAATAATAATAGTAATCCTTATATTTCCCATTATAGCCACTGGTAAATCCTCTATATGGATAAAATTTCATGTAAAAAGTGACTCTGATGTTTTAACAAAAGATATTAATAGTAGAGCTAAACACCAATTGCATCTATTATTATTATTATTATTATTATTATTATTATTATTATTATTATTATTATTATTATTATTTGCTAAGGTACAATCCTAGTTGGAAAAGTTGGAAACTATAAACCCAGGTGCTCCAACAAAGAAAATAGCCCAGTGAGGAAAGGACACAAGGAAAAATATATTGTCTTAAGAAGAGTAACAACATTAAAACAAATATCTCCCATATAATCTATGAAAACTTTAACAAAACAAGAGGAAGAGAAATTATATGGAATAGTGTGTCCGAGTGTATCCTCAAGCAAGAGAACTTGATGTTATTAGAGCAGTAAAGTGTCAAAGTAATTAGCAACTTCTGTATTTCAAATAGGCCTATGAAGGCCACCAACACTGATCATTCGAATGATATCAAATATTCTCTCTCTCTCTCTCTCTCTCTCTCTCTCTCTCTCTCTCTCTCTCTCTCTCTCTCTCTCTCTCTCTCTCTTTCTTTCAGCGTCGTATTGCAATTGTAGACTTTGCCAGAGTTGCATCTTAGCGCCGATTTCCATCTTCTTCTATTCCTCCTCCAATTGGGATCTGTTGTTCAGTTTGTCTGAATGTTGTTGTTGTTGCATTGCAAGTGCAGAGCTTTCCTCCTGTTGCACGTGAGCGCTGATTGGCCTCCTAGGTCCCAGTGCTTTGTGCCACTTTAGTTTAAATTCATAGATGTCTTTCGATACTGTTGGTTTCTCACCTTTGTTCTGTGAATCTTAACTGAAGACACGTGTATATAAATATATATATATATATATATATATATATATATATATATATATATATATATATATATATATATATATATATATATATATATATATATATATATATATATATATATATATTCAGTGTATATATCTGAATAATACTTTGGGTAACTGTATAGCAATCTGGTATAATTCATATATTTACTGGTAGTTATTCAAACGTTTTTGATCAGCTATTCAGTCTTTGTATACAATATATAAGTATATATATATATATATATATATATATATATATATATATATATATATATATATATATATATATATATATATATATATATATATAAGTATATATATATATATATATATATATATATATATATATATATATATATATATATATATATATAAATATATATATATGTAAGTATATATATATATATATATATGTAAGTATATATATATATATATATATATATATATATATATATATATATATATATATATATATATATATATATATATATATATATATATATATATATATATATATATATATATATATATATATATATATATATATATATACATATGTATATATATATATATATCTATATATATGTATATATATATATATATATATATATATGTATATATATATATATATATATATATATATATATATATATATATATATATATATATATATATATATTATATATACACACATATACATATACTGTATATATATAATTGTATATATATTATATATATTATATCTATATATATATATATATATATATATATATATATATATATATATATATATATATATATATATACATATATGTTATATATACACACACATATATTATATATACACACATATACATATACTGTATATATATATATATATATATATATATATATATATATATATATATATATATATATATATATATATATATATATATATATATATATATATATATATCCTTTTTGAGGGAAGATCCCTTAACGTTGTGAAATAGTTTGTGTATCATCATGATCAGCAAAACTGTACCATAAATATATTAATTCTGTTACATCCTTTAAATTCGTTGGCCCAAAAATACTGAAGTTATTACATAGATTGATTACAGTCAGTGACTTTCTGTATGCAAGATACATAACCTGTCTTTGGAAGAACCAACCACCTTGTTTGCTTGTTTGCTAAGAAGTTCTTTGAGTTTTTAAATTCCACGTTTCATTATAAATCTAAATTTTGCTTTTATCCAATTTTCAACTTGGCACATCGATTCAAATGAATTTAGTGTTTATTTCTGTCAATTATATTACTGAATATGTCACTGTCCATGATATATTTTCTTTTTAAAATCACCCTTTGAAATCAAAATTGACTGAAAGATTCCAGCCAATAGGAAAACAGCTTTTAAGCATCTTAGCCAAAGAACGAAATTTTAAGCCAATGAGAGACTGGCTTACAAAGGGCTTCTGTTGAAGCCCTGTGATTGGCTGAGGGAAAATCCTATGGTTTTCAGAGTCATTTCCTTACGAGCCCTGGAGGTGTAAAGGTCAGTTGAGTGTTGGTACTAGAAATTTATTCTAAATTTATTTATACATTATTTGGTAGGATTATACATCGCAATTTTCAAATCTATAGAAAAATTAGCCATTTTATTTGTCAATAAGAAGACGTTGGTTTGAATAAAATGCAAAGATATGACGAAAATTGGCCAAACCTTAGACATAATTAAAGACATGTCTGAAGCCTTTGTCCGGCTGTGGATTAGAAACAGCTGCATTATATATATATATATATATATATATATATATATATATATATATATATATATATATATATATATATATATATATATATATATAAAACAAATGCAGCTGTTTCTAATCCACAGCCGGACAAAGGCTTCAGACATGTTTTTATTCATGTCTGGGGTCTGGCCATTTTTCATCATCATGCTGGCCAGTGCTCATTAATGGTAGGAGATGTTTGTCTTCACTCAGAGCAAACCAACCTAGTATATGTGTCCCTGACTAGTACAGCTTTACTGCTCATGGCGATACGCAAACCCTTTCACCACGTTAAGGTATTCCCACTCAGAAAGGATTGCTTCGATTATATGTCTGTGTCAAGTCATTGAAACATCGTAACCTATTTTATGAGGTCATAAACACGATAATATGTACATTTAATTAGCTTCATATATATTACCGGTAGTTGAGGGACTGAGTATCTGCCATTAAGGTGTGACTGACAGGTGAGAGTTGATGGTTGGACCAAGTGGTTAAAGAAATTTAGACTTTTTTATCCACGAATAATATTGGTTAGAGTTGAAGTTATTCATTACTTTGGTTTTGCCTTTTTTAATTAATTTTACGCTCTGTGCTGAGTAATGCTAATCATAATAATTAATCGGACTTAGTTAATTGATCAATACAGCGAACTGGTCTATTTCTTGTGTATTTGATTTATATATTCATCGTCTTCATCTCCTTCGCCTGTTGATGCAAAGGGCCTCGGTTAGATTTCGCCAGTCGTCTCTATCTTGAGCTTTTAATTCAATACTTCTCCATTCATCATCCCCTACTTCGCGCTTTATAGTCCTAAGCCATATAGGCCTAGGTCTTCCAATTTTTCTAGTGCCTGTATATTACTGATGTCATTTTTTAAATTACTGATTTATTTAATTTATCAATAGAGCGAACTGATCTATTATTTGTGTTTTTCATTTATGTATTACTGATGTATTTTTTTTATACTTTATCATTAATTTGTTACTTATAAACGATGTAGTTAAAATAATTATTCTAGATGTAATTAAGCTATATTGATGTAATTTCCATTAATACTGATGGCATTCAATTTTATGGGTGTAATCTATTGATATGAATAAGTCATTATTAAACAATATGCTTATTACTCTTAAGTATATGAAGAGAGAGAGAGAGAGAGAGAGAGAGACTTGCTCTTTAATATATAGGGGATATATCACATTTCTTATTAATAAAATAGCTATTTTAAGTGTGAATATATTAAATCCTAAATGGTGTAATTAATTACGTGTTATTAATTTATAGCTGTAATTATTAATATAATTAATTTTTGAACATTTAGGTCTAGTTGTAATTTTAGGATAATTTGAAAATCTCGAAATCTGTGTATTGTTATTACCATTTCATATTCATTTTATATCCTTCGTAAAACACATTAATTTCCTTTTGAGAAACGACTGTTTGTTTAAAAATGTTTTCAGAGGATATTTTAGCTGTTTTGACAACAATCTCGATTTGTTCTCCTAAAACATCTTGTTTTCATTCGGAAAAGACATTGTTAACCTTCATGTTTGTTTACAAAAGACACCACACACTCTCCATTCACTGCCAAATCATGCAAATCAGCTGGTTTCCTCTAATTTTCATTACTCAAAACTGTCATTATTTGTGAATTGTATATTTTATGGACACTTTTAAGTAATAACTCCGTTTTTAATTTAGTATATATTTTGAACATAAATATCAATCGTACATTGGTTTCACGAACTTCTATTTGGTTGACTATGTTGATGATGTCAGTTCCAGGTCGTTTACAGAGGAAACAAGGCTAGTTTTTTTTCTTATAGTTCTATAGTTTTTTGTAACTCTAACGTATTTTCCATGTGTCAATTTGTTTTTGAATTATGTAAAAGTAATAGAGGAAAACAATAGCTTTGAATAATTTAGCAGTATATGGAGAGTCTGGTCTTGTAAACAGATAGTTTAACTTGTAAAATTTCGTGATGTCAAAGAAGGGTTTTTGCAATATTATTTTTCTTAACGTGTTAATAATCTTACCCTAGGAGTCGGAATTAAGTCCCCAAGGATTCCTGGTTAAATCTCCGTAAGATTCCTGGTTAAATCTCCGTAAGATTCACGGTTAAATCCCCAGGATTCATGGTTAAAGCCCTCAAGAATTCGCTGTTAAATCTCTCCAGATTTCGAGGTTAAATTCCTCTCAGAATTTGTGGTTAATTCCCTCCAGAATTCGTGGTTAGATCCCTCCAGAATTCGTGCTTAAACCCCTCGAAAATTCATGGTTAAATCCCTCCAGAATTCGTGCTTAAACCCCTCCAAAATTCATGGTTAAATCCCTCCAGAATTCGTGGTTTAATTCCTTAGGATTCATGGTTAAGTTCACCAGAATTTGTGGTTAAATCTCTCCAGAATTCGTGCTTAAACCCCTCCAAAATTCATGGTTAAATCCCTCCAGAATTCGTGGTTTAATTCCTTAGGATTCATGGTTAAGTTCACCAGAATTTGTGGTTAAATTCCCCAAGGATTTTCAGTTAAGTCTCCCTAGGATTCTTGATTAAACCCCGGCAAGATTCCGGGTTAGATTTCCTGGGACTCGTGGTTTGATTTCCCTCAGCGTTCGTGATTAAATCACCGCAGGATTCCTGTTTAGATCCCTTTTTGATTCGTGGTTAAATCCCCGAAGAATTCGTTGTTAAATCTTCAAGGTTTTATGGTTAAAACTCCATAGGATTCGTGGTCATATCCCTGGAACTTGTGGTTAAAACCTCAAGGACTCCTAGTTAAATTCCCTAAGGTTATGTTGTTAAATCCTCATAGGATTCGTGGGTTAAATCCCCAGAATACGTAATTAAATCCCCATAGTTCGTGGTTTAATACTCCAGAATTCGTTGATAAATTCCCCGTGGCTAAATCTCCCAGGAATCGTTGTTAAATCCCCCCAAGGATTCGGGATTAAATCCTAAAGATTCGGATTTAAATTCTCCCAGAATATGGTTAAATCCTCCTAGGATTTGTGGTTAAATCCTACTGGATTTAGGGATAAATCCCCAAGGAATTTTGTGCAAATCTTCCCACAGGTTTTTGGGGGTTAATCCCCCCACGGGATTCGGGGATAAATCCTTAATGATTTTGTGGTAAATCGCCAGGATTTTGGGGTATATGGCGAGGATTTTGTAATAAATGCCCCAGGATTTTGTGGTAAATCTCCCAGGATTTTATGGTAAATCCCCCATAGGATTCGAGTGAGAGATTTGTGTATGTTACCTGGGTGGGGAGTATATGTTGACTGATTTATTTTATAAGATCATTTGTCAAACGAATATTAAACTTAAGATGAACAATGTTTTTGTATTCGTTAAAAATCTGTTGGTTAGGATGGAGTTTTAATGGTGCTTTAATCTTTAAGACTTGAGACAAACCATAGTCATCTGGTGCAAGCTGCAGTCGCTTTTCAAGATCTTGGTTTATGATTGGCTCCAAATTTTTACGCATTTGCTTTGCAAGTGTTCACGCTGAAATAAAAAGAACGTATTTTAAACTTTTTTAATTCAAATAAAGTGAAATATGAACATTGTCATCATTCTCGTTTCGTAGAATAAGGTCAATATCTAGTCTTGTGGTGTTGAAGTAAGTTACGGATATCTGTACAGTAATGAATTATGAAATGAGTGTGCTGTGTCGCCAGTCTTGTGTTCTTAACAGGTCGTACATACAACCGAAGGTCAATGGCAATTATCTCTCTCTCTCTCTCTCTCTCTCTCTCTCTCTCTCTCTCTCTCTCTCTCTCTCTCTCTCTCTCTCTGAGGAAAATATTAATGTCTTGAGAAGTGTCTTTTCATACCCTTTATTTCAATAAACTAGAATCAACGAACGCATTGATTATCAACTTTATTCTGTACTGAAACTTGCCAAAATCTTTCACTTAGGGTTAATATTACACTGTTTGTTGATATCCCTATTCTTCATATACATTACGAGTTCTTCATTTTATGAACTTGAATTGTGCCACACCACTTTTCCTTCCAAGCAAATTACATGATTTCTGGTTCAAGTTTTATATGGAAAAGAAAAAGAAAATCCTCCTCGTCTATAGGACCACCTGCCATTTGCTTCACAGTCAGACTTCCACAGAATTCCGTCTTTTATTTATGTTATTAAGTGGTATAGAAGCTTCTTGACTTGGCCTTATTGCCTGTTGTACAGTCACATTCACCAAGTCCCAATCCATTACCAACCTTAAGTAGAGAATGCGTTGGGATCACTGACAATGTATGTCGGGAGACTTTTGAATTTGATTGTAAAAAAATTTCATTTATACATGCATCAGTATATTTGTTTAGTAAGAGTGCTGAAGACCTATTTATTCAGGAGAATCTCGGGTTGTTAAGTGTACTTACAAATGAATAGTCTCTTCCCACTTAAATACTTAACCTACTTGATTTAATGTGCTGATGTGGCCCCACTCCACACAAAATGTTTCTGCATGATCTGGGACCCCTAAGTTTTATTTCTCATAGACACACTTTAATAGCGGAGAGTTGAATCATCATTTTGTGTCCTCAGTTACAACTGCCAAATCGATCGCAAGTCTCCCTTCTTATATTAAGTGGGTTATTATTAAAAAATTCTACATGTTATCAGTTTCGTACTTCATCCTAATATATATTTTTCCATTTTTTCCAGACTGTTTGTGTTTCATAGAGAGTGCTGGTGAATGACTAGACAGAGTTCAAACGACAGGAAATATAGTCTAGATTCATAATCCAATGGTATATAAAGGTAAGAGTATATTTCAAAGCAATGTACTTAAGCAATAATACCACCTTTTTCCAGAGTCTGATTTTGAATAACACACTCGGTCAATAACGAAATAGATTTTTAAAACAATTTAATGTTGAGATATTAAATATTCTATATTTGTAAATCTTAATATATCATATTAAATGAGTTTTTGGTTCCTTTAATGTCAGTGCTAATACTGACTGGTTGATGACGTCATATCAACAATACTCGTGTTGTGTAGACTTAGTATTTTAGGCTCAGTATAAATCAAGTTGCCAGTTGTTAAGAAATTGAAGAAATAGCGAACTTCTTTTCATCAGGGTTCTCTTGTGTATATCATATATTTGGTATTAGGAATTATTATTCATGTCTCTCTCTCTCTCTCTCTCTCTCTCTCTCTCTCTCTCTCTCTCTCTCTCTCTCTCTCACGTCGTGTGGTTACCATCCCTTCTCTACGTTCGACTTGATTTATGTATAATCAAATCAAAATGACCAAAAATACAACTTAAACATTAAACCTTGTTCTGTTTAATGTAAGAAATGAATGACATTTGAACAATTCAAGATAATTCTGAATTAGACTTCCTTGATATTGGCAGGCAAGAAAAATGAAAATGAATTCTTACACTTGAATATTGATGCCAATTTTACCCAGATCATCAGTCGAGTTCGTAATTACCACCGCCAACGAAGTTGGAAGGAGGTTAAGTTTTACTCTGTGTGTGTGTGTGTGTTTGTGAACACCTTCCTGACCACAATTTTTAATCGTAGAGTAATGAAACTTGCAAGGATTAACACTTATGTAAAAAGCCGGATATGATTAAATTTTGGAAGGTCAAGGTCAAAGATCAAGGTCACGGTCAAGTAAAATATCCAATTCACGTAACCAGCCATAAGTTTGGACATCGTTGTCACAGAGACTTCAAAGTTAGTTCATATTTAAGTGTATGAAAATCCACGCCAATTAATACATGTCAAGATCAAAGGTCAAGGTCGAGCAAAAGGTCAAGAAACAAGTTTCCGGGGCGAACGTCCGCACTCTACTGAGTGCCCCTCTTGGTACAATTGTTACGAGATTATATAATTAGAGGGAGATTGGTTCAGTTCTATGGTTCAAAACTCTTTTTGTTAATTTGTCATTATTGATAAGTTAGACGTAAGACAGGTTGAGATACATACACCCTGCCTTCTGTGGCACACTGTAGGAACTACGACAGTTAGGCTATATATCAGCCGATCTCATTTTTTTTAATTGAGTTTTGACTCTCTCTCTCTCTCTCTCTCTCTCTCTCTCTCTCTCTCTCTCTCTCTCTCTCTCTCTCCTCAGGTAACCGAGTCAAACTTAAAAATGATCTCTTCTCAGATAATTTCCCCAAATACTGACTTGTACTATATTCTCTTATTTATCAATATAATTCATGATTCATCATAGAATCTGATTCATGTATAAATTTATAATTTCAAAATCTGAAGTTAATGGAATTATCATGGGCGATATCAAGGGCGTCCGAAACATAAATGGTCTCTTCACCGACAATTACACAATTTTCCCCATATCTCATTTTCTATCTCCACGCTTAATTGTACCAACTTTTACTACATTTTCTTCCTTTTCTATACATTTTACGATTCATCTTCATGATACGATTCATCTAGATCAATTTTATGAATTCAAAATTTTAATCATTTATGGAATTGTCGTCGGTGAAAAGGCAGTTATCAAAATGGTCTCTTCACCGATAATTTTCCTATAACTCATTTTCTTCCTCCGCGCTTATTCGTACTATATTTTCTCCATTTTCCTTATATTTTAAGATTAATCTGTAAATTATGGTTCATCTGGATGCACTTTATAAATTTAGTGTGTGATTAGTTAATGTTTTTCGTGGGTGAAAAGGCCGTCGATCTACGAGCTATCTTACACCGTTACTTTGAAACTCACGTAAACACCTTAATGTGACTTTTTATAGTTTCGAATATAATTTTAGTATCTTTGCAAATCATTAATTATTTATTTATGTTGATTTACGTAATTGTGGATATCTTGCACACCGAAGCTGGAAGGAGGTTATGTTTTACCTCCTGTTTGTGTTTTGTTTGTTTGTGAACAGCCTCCTGCCCACAATTTTAATCATAGAGTTTAGTAGATTATATAATTTCGAACAAACTTTTCTCTTCATTTATCTAAGGGAAATTTTACTAATGGAAACTTTTAATTGTATTAAAATAGACAAATATTCTAAGTCTGGTAATGTCCCTGACTGATAAACGCCAGACTGTGGTTTGAGTCCCGTTCAAACTTGTTAGTTTCTTTGGTTGCTGCAACCTTACTATCCTTCTGAGCTAAGGAATGGGGGATTTGGGAGAGCCTATAGGTCTTATCAGCTGGGTCATCAGCAGCCATTGTCTGGCTTGGGCGCTGATCATATGCATATATGGTCAGTCTCTAGGACATTGTCCTGCTTGATAGGGCAATGTCACTGTCCCTTGTCTCAGCTATTCACGAGTGGCCTTTAAACCTTTAAACTAATAGTACAGTCAATTCCTTTAGTATTTAATATATAGGAATTGGAAAATTTATCTTAAATGGGGAAATACTGCAGCTTCTACGATTATCCCTTTATTTAGTCATATACGTAGAGTACAGGGAAAATAGCCCAATGAGGAAAGGAAACAAGGAAACCACAATAAAAGTAATTAACAATTAAGAATAAAATATTTTAATATCAGTAACAGTATTAGAATAAATATTTCCTAAATAATCTATGAAATCTTTAACAAAACAAGAAGGGAAATAAGATAGGAGAGTGTGCCCGAGTGTACCCTCAAGCAAGAGAACTCTAATCCAAGACAGTGCAAGGCCATGGTACAGAGGCCATGGCACTACCTAAGACTAGAGAACAATGGTTTGGTTTTGGAGTGTTACTAATCGAAGTCGTATAATCATAAGTCTATAATCACCAACAGTGGTTGCCATAAGGGTTCATTTAAAACCCCAAAGGTTTGCTTCATCTTAATCCCTTTAAAGGAGACCATCTCACTACGACCCAAAGGAACAATGTCGTACTGTAGTCTGTCTTTAGCAGCTGTTGATTCAATTGGGCATTGAAAGGTTTATAGACAAGGGATATTGACATTGCCCTAGCAAGCAGGACAATGCCCTAGAGACTGATCATGTATGCATGTGATCAACGCCCAAGCCCCCTATCCACCCAAGGTATGATCAAGGAAGGCCAGGCAATGGCTGCTGATGACTCAGCAGGTAGACCTATAGGCTCCCTCAAACCCCCCATCCTTAGCTCACAAGGATGGTGAGGTTGCAGCGACCAAAGGAATTAACAAGCTTGAGGCCACCACATAAGATTGGCTTAGGAATGACCAGATACATAGCTTATGCTTTATTGCTAAATAATGTGGCTCGTGATCTCTATAGAATCATCTTGCTATTATTACTAGTTAAGTTACATCGCCAGTTGGAAAAGCAAGATGATATAAACCCAAGGGGTCCTGACAAGGAAAAATAGCCCAGTGAGGAAATGAAATAAAGACAAATTACAAGAGAAGCAATGAACGATTGATATGAGATATTTTAATAACATTAACATCAAATAGATTTTTCATAGATGCACTACAAACTTTTCAAAAAACCTTAAAACCACTGATCTTGAACAGTGCCATAACCTCTGTACCATCGTTTTTCCCTGTCTTTGGGTAGAGTTCTCTAGCTTGAGGGTAGACTCTAGCACACTATTCTACCTTATTTCTCTTCCTCTTGTTTTTTAAAGTTTTTTATAGTTTATATATGAAATATTTATTCTAATACTGTTATTGTTCTCAAATTATTTTAATTGTTAATTACCTTGTAGTTTCCTTTTTTTCCTTTCCTCATTGTGCTATTTTCCCTCTTGGAGCCCCTGGGCTTATAGCATTCTGCATTTCCAACTAGGGTTGTAGTTTAGCAAGTAATAATAATAATAAAATGATAGAATAGTGGGCTTGAGGTGCAGTCAAGGTCACAGACAAGCAAAACAACCAAAATCAGTCCAAAAGGTCGAGAACTAAGTTGACCTTTTTGGCTATGAAAGAGTTCCACTCTGTTGATATCAATTTCAGTGGAGGTCATGTGACAAATGACCTTTTAAAAAGCTATATTAATCACCCCCTCTACCCCCCACCATTGTTGCTCACAGTTGGGGCGAGGTTGGGGGTGTCTTTTGACTGGCTGCTCAGAGTAGGGGTGTAAGGCTATTATTATTATTACACAGCGTATTTTCTATATATACGAATATCCTACTTTTCATATTTTTGGTTAATTAATTATGTCATTGAGGACAATATGGAAATAATCATGTAAACGTAACCATGTACAATGCAACGCCATACACACTTGCTCTTAGAATCAGCTCTGTTCATGTTTGCGATTTGACAACAACAGTTTTAAAACGATAATTTATCGAGAATTGTACGAAGTTGTTTTAGGAATATTAAGCTTGTGTTTATCACTCGAGTTCTCGTTATATCTGATGTACATTTATGAGACTGTCACGATGCTAGAGAAATCTGTCAATCAATCAATCGCTGATAGTCCAACGATTGATGGCTAAATAGTCAGTGCAGAGATTTTCAAAGGCGAATACATTTTACCGTTCATAAAATGAAAGCAGTTCCAGCAGTTTCGATCTGAAATAACATATATATATATTTAAGTTATTAATTTACTCTTTTTTTTTAAGTGATGGTGGTGTAGTTATTTTACTTTAATTAAGGGCTGCTTTTCTGGTCCTTTCACACTATGGACCTCTACTCTCTACAGCACCCTCAGTCGTTTTTTTTTTTTATATGCATTCCAAGGCATTCAGCATTTCACACCACATATTGCTCGTTTATTGTCAAATCCAATTTATCGAAGAATTTAGAGAACAAAGTCTACAGTTTCATTTTGTAAGCTTCAATATCTTCAGTCTTTCGAATGTCTTGTGGGAGCTTGTTGCATAGTCTTGTGGCCGCATATTTCAAAGCTCTAGAGTCTATAGTAGACATATATCTAGGTTCCAATAACTTGAAACAGTCTGTAACTATTCTCATGTCAACACTATTTGTTGGCTGCTCAATAAGCAGCAATTCTCCTAGATATTTTGGAAGTCCGGTTCTGATAACTTGGAGGGTTGTTGCTTTAATAAGTTGTCAGTGTAAATCAATTAGGGTAGAGTAATGTAATATCTCTCTCTCTCTCTCTCTCTCTCTCTCTCTCTCTCTCTCTCTCTCTCTCTCTCTCTCCAGGCACGTGTAACAAGGTATCACGTGTACAGGTCTGTTTTATTTGTCTCTATCAATCCAAATACTTTATCATATTCAAGTTGTTCAATTAATTAGCTTTTAATATTAATTGAATCTTAGAATGAACTATAGTGATATGGTGCAAGCTGCAGTTTTTTCTCAAATAATGGTTGGTTAAAAGTTCCCAAGTTTATGATTTTATTTTCAAGTGTTTATGTAGGAAAAGAAATACAAATAATAAACTTTTGTAATTTAAGTGATCTTATGTTTTTTTTAACATCTCATACGTAGTCAATACTATTATACATCTATGATTAATATATTTGCTGATATTACATAAGGCTACAATTCGAGGTATCAAAGTTGTAATTACTTGCTAAAGATATTATTGAAAACAATGAAATTAGTTAAGAATCATTCGCAGTTTTTACCATTTCAGAGAGTCAATAGAGGAATTTAGAATGTGAACTCTCTCTCTCTCTCTCTCTCTCTCTCTCTCTCTCTCTCTCTCTCTCTCTCTCTCTCTCTCTCTCAATGCAAAATATTTCTCGTGTTATGGCTTAGATAAACATACTCTATTAATTAAAATAGCCAATGAACACTGCCAATGAATAAATCTATGATAATTAGCATTTAATAAAAATGGTGAAACTAATATATTTCAAAAAAGCTCACGATCAGTTTGACTGAACCGAGATATTCGTCTGACATTTAAGCAAAGGAACTTAGCATTTTTTAATGGTTGCAAAAGATGCTAAAAATTCTCCCGTGCCATAAAAGGAGTTGTACCTTTTTGCACTAGAGTGCAAAGAGTGGTTGCAAGTTTTGATGTGCTATCAGACTTTAATTGCTCCCAGACCCCCCCCCCCCAGTGTTATGGTTTTTAATAAAATTCTTTTATACAAGTACTCACAAGGTTGTTTACAGTACGCCAGTCTCTCTCTCTCTCTCTCTCTCTCTCTCTCTCTCTCTCTCTCTCTCTCTCTCTCTCTCTCTCTCCGCCTTAAAGAGACTTGATTTACGTACAATTAGATTAATTTATTGTCAGAATAGAGAGGGAGAGTAGCGAACAGTATTTAAAACGAACGAACGAGAGAGAGAGAGAGAGAGAGAGAGAGAGAGAGAGAGAGAGAGCGAGCGAGCGAGAGAGAGAGAGAGAGATCATTGTTACTTTGTGAAGCTATTTTCCTCCACACACAAACAGCTGTAGTCTATTTGTTCATAACATTTCGTTGTTATACTGATAATTTAAGTATTAAAATATCCGTTCTTGGTCCTTCTAACATCCTAATTTGTTCTTTCAGACATTGCTCGACATAACCAACCGAAATAGCAGGATCATAAAAGGGTGCTGGGCTCTGTCTGATCGGTCCTGGAGCCACGTAGTAGCAGGAGGCAGTAGGAAGAGACTGGTCAAAATATAGACAGTAAGTAATAAGAAAACTAAAGTTTTAATATAATCATTTGTATTTAGATGGTATCTTTTGCTATCAAAAGACTTGTTGTATACTTAGATACCCAATGCGTGGATTTAAGGATTTAGACAATTTAATGTTCATGTAATCGCATTATTTAATTCAATATTTTTCCGTGGGAAATTTTTGGAGGAAAAGGATAGTCTCTGTTGCATGTGGGTGTGGGAATGGAGGTATTTTTTTTTGTATATTCTTAGTGTTAGCTAATTAACTAATTGAATTTCGTGTTACGGTTTTTTTTATTACCTCCGCCAACGAAATTGGAAGGTGGTTATGTTTAACCCCCCTGTTTGTGGTTGTTTGTTTGTGCTTGTGTGTGTGTGTATGAACAGCTTCCTGGCCCGAATTTCAATCGTAGAGTAATGAAACTTGCAGGGATTAACTGTTAGGTAAAAAGCTGGAAATGATTAGATTTTGGAAGGTCAAGGTTAAAGGTAAAGGTTATAGGTCAAGGTCACAGTCAAGCAAAATATCCAATTCACGTAATCAGCCATCAGTTTGGACATCGTTGTCACAGAGACTTCGAACTTGGTTCATATTTGAGTGTATGAAAATCCACGTTAATTAATACATGTTAAGGTCAAAGGTCAAGGTCGAGCAAAAGGTCGTGAAATAAGCTGCCACGGCGGAGGTCTGCTCTCTACTGAGTACCCCTCTAGTATTTACTCTGCGAACAGACTCTATCAATTACTTGAACCAACTTGAATAGTGTAATTATTTTCCTTTAGTTTCTTCACTGGAGTGAGTCTGATCAACCTTGCCCAAATTTTTCTTGGCCTATAGGTTTAGTAACTGTTCAGAACCGACACTCTTGTTAAATGTCATTTTTATGATTTCATAAGGTAACATCTTTATTTGATCACGTGATCACAGAATATTGTATTTACACCTGAATTGTTTCTTTTTCACTTTGTTATAAGCAAAACTTTTGAAAGTTTATTTGTGTATATATTATATGTATATATGTATATATATATATATATATATATATATATATATATATCTCCACAGTGACTTGTACTATATTTTCTTAATTCTAAATATAATTCATGATTCATCCAAAGAATCTGATTCATCTATAAAATGTGATTCATCCAAAGAATCTGATTCATCTATAAAATCTGATTCATCCATAGAATCTGAATCATCTGAATTTAATTCATAAATTAAACAAAATCGAAAGTTAATGGAATTATCATCGGTGATGTTAAGGGCGTCCGTAACACAAATGGTCTCTTCACCGACAATCTCCCAATTTTCCCAATATCTCATTTTCTTCCTCAAAGCTTCATTTTACCAACTTTTACCATATTTTATTCATTTTCTTTTTATTCTATTATTCACCTGCATATTGCATTTAGTTTATGAATTCGAAATTTGAATTATTTTTGGAGTTGTCGTCGGCGAGAAGGCCGTTACCAAAATGGTCTCTTCACCAACAGTATCCAGATTTTTCCTATATCTTATTTTTTTCCTCCAAAAATATTTTTACTATATTTTCTTGATTTTATATATATGATTTATGATTAATATAGATTATATGATTCATCTGGATGTAATTTATGAATTTATTATCTGAATATTTAATAGAATTTTCTTCGGTGAAAAGGCCGTTGATCTACGATCTATCTGTTAGTTTGAAACTCTCATAACATTTGAACGTGATATTTCTATAGTTTTATTCATAATTTTAGTATCTCTGCAAATCATTAATATTTCTTATGTTGATTTAAGTAATTGTGGATAATTTGCACAATAGAATTACCTCCACCAACGAAATTTGAAGGAGGTTATGTTTAACATCTTCTGTTTGTATGTGTGTGTGTGTTTAAACAGCTTCCTGGCCACAATATTAATCGTAATGAAACTCGCAGGGATTAACTTATGTAAAGAACTGAACTTTATTAAATTTCAAGTGCTCTCTAATAGGTAGATATGTACACACACACACACGTCTGGATAAGTTTAGTCAATTTTCAAGCCAAGATGGATAATTTACAGTCGGGATGCACAATTTCTTTACTTATGTTGTGGTGTGATTGTGTTTTATAGGATTGTACGTAGGTTTAATGTACTTGAAAATATGATTTTCAAATGTGGTATAGTCTTCGTAAGGTATGGAACCTAACTGGCTCTTCCCCCTCTTTTATCCGGGGTTTTAGAGACCTGTAAGAATGTAGAATGTTCTTGGAAATTGATAAATCTTTAGAATTTTCATATTTCTTATGGGTTCTAGATATAACTTATGAATCTGCTAAAATGAATTCCGCAAAAGAGCTTCGAGTTTTAAATTACTTTTTTCATACTTTATCGTAATTGAATTCCTGAAAAGCTATGTAGAGAGAGAGAGAGAGAGAGAGAGAGAGAGAGAGAGAGAGAGAGAGAGAGAGAGAGAGAGAGAGAGTGTGTTTGATTTTAAGCCTTTTTAAGTTTTTTTCCCTTCCGTTTGACAGTTTGTGTAATGAAGGACAGTCTTTAATTGAAAAGGGATTATGAATTATCTTATTAATTATGGTAAATGAAATTACTTTGGCTTTATCCGTTTAAAAGAGAAAAAACCTTCATGCATGTGTATGCCATTCACTGACAGAAGGTGAAATCTCTCTCTCTCTCTCTCTCTCTCTCTCTCTCTCTCTCTCTCTCTCTCTCTACTTAATGAAAACTTGAATTGTAAACTAATCGTTATGATTACACTGCAGCCTCCTGCATTTAACACCAGACGAAGAATCGAATTCATGTTAACCATTTGTGTTTGGTAAACCATTATCTTGGATGAAAGAAGCAGTTGTGTACTTGTGTGCGTAGTACCCTCTGACAGATTCCTGTTACTTGGGGACTTCTAGGTACACTGCTCAATATTCACAAAGCAGGGGGAGGGAATCTTTTATTTTATCAAATTTATTTTTGTTACTTTTCATTTTATTTTTGCCAAGTATGCTTTATTCTTTTGTGTGCATATATTTTCCTTTAAACAATCATATTTGTCTATATTTTTAACATTTGACGAAACTTATGGAAGCTATGAATATATAGGCGTAGTATGGAGGAAAGGGCTGTCGGAAGGCGGTTGGGGAAATTTGCCACCCATATGATTTCCATTGTGGACCTATGAATCTTCTATAGTACAAGGTACTATGGTATATTTGTAATACCATGGTGTTTGTGAAGTATTTCAGATGGGTTGTCCTCTTGACAAGTTAGGGTAAATGCTGGAATATGCAAATTTTGGCCGCCATTATATAAAATTCTATTTTGTTCAATATATCCAGAGACTGGCAAGATAACTTGTCATCTGGAATGTCTATACCCATGTTTTTTTATGGTCAGAGATTAATATGACACAAAAACAGTTGTAAAATGTCTAGTTTTACTTGCGCAGACCTTTTGAGAAAAATATTCAAATCTTATTGAAGTAGATGAAATTCGAACATATTGCAAATGGTTCTTTTAAGTTTTAAGGTAATGCTTATGTTCATACTCTATACTGTCTAGATAAAAACCTTCACCTAGGTGTTGCAAGTGACACTGGGAATCTGATACTACATCATCTCGAATCATGTACATATCTGTGCTGCAACTTACTAATATATGTAAAAATGTGTAATGCTGGAAACGTTGACACACATCCGGATCTATCTCTTGAAAGAAAAAATGCATTCCAGCCAATGTGACTGTATCATTCTAACTCAGGACATTGATAAAGCATGCAAACAAGTCAAAAGTTAACATTTCATGCGAACCTAGCACAAAACAATGAAGCTAGTCAGTGTCTGACTCATCCTCAGAATGGTCTCTGTCCTTTTCATTTGCTTGATCACTTGCTGTGAATGGGTTACGACATCCATCTGTGCCTCCACACATACAGCAAAAAGTGCAGGGTAACTGGGTCCTTTGACAAGAGGCTGCAGGCCTCGCCCTTTGCTTTGCAACCACGACTAAGGACATCAATTAGGCCTGGAGGAGCTGGAGGATTAGCAGCTAATGTGGGTGTTGGGACTCCATCCTGCACCTGCCATCCGAACTTACTGATGTCCACTGTTGGAGGGCCTTGCTGATCTGCTGCTTTCCATAATATCATTTGGAGTTGTGCCCGCTGTACATGGAGCAGAAGGTTGGCGTCTGTAGGAGGCAGGGCCATGATACGCATTGGTTTTAATTTCTTCTTTGTATACATCCTGGAGCGAGCTGCATTCATTGAGGTCTCTGATGGTTGGCCATATAATGCTGTAAAGAATTGTTGGCCTGTTTGCAAAAGGGCATTTTCTGAGGCATCTATCTCACTCAGTATCTCGGACAATCCAGGGAAGTTTCCTACCTGCGAGACATTGAGAGCACTGACTTTTCCTTTGTTAAATGGATAGGACACTGTGTCACAACCACTTAACGCATGCATTCCTAACAGCTGCAAACACATAGGACCAAGTTTCACACTGGTTGCATTGATGTCTACAATGTCTCCATTCCAACATTCCATTTGAACTTTACATGTATGGTGCAGTCGACTTTTCCAAACCCAGTAAACCAGCAGTACTAAGACATCCGTATCATCACTGAGGAATCTGACTACTCTGTTACACTCAGCTGACTTCAAGAAGTATGTTATCATTGTGACATCAGCTTCATCATGTAAAAAAACAACCGTCGTCTTGACTTTCTACCGTTATTTTATCTCTCATGTTGACAGAGGATAGTACTCTAGACGGCTGCCTTTTGTTGTGTTTGTTCTTCATAATGGCGTCTCTATTTGGGAGTGGACTACTGATAGTCAGGTTGTAGTTGGTGCTACTTTCGCCACCACGTCGCATTCTCTCAAGGTCTTTGGTTGATAGATCATGATACTTGTCAAAGACTAGAATCTTAACACTATCAGGATGGTAGAGTGAAAGACGGTGCTTAATACTCTCAACAAGGATAGATGCATCAGCACTATGAGGTCATGCAATGTGATAAAGCAGCTGCTGTGCATCTACAGTAATGGTGTTTGGAGCCATTGGGTTTTGCTCTAGCACACCAAGACGTCTGGCAAGTACAGCTTTGTTGTCCTGACGCAAACAGCCATACTCATCAATGAGTGAGGAAGGGACAACACACAACTCATACTGAAAGATGCTTTCTAAATGCAGCTGACGCTGTTGATCAACCATAAGCAGTCGAAGAAATATGGCCTCCATGTCAAAAACAGTCTTGTTACCAACCTCGATTCCATGCTTTAGCTGGAAAGTTTTGCGTGGAATCCAGATGGCAGTGCCTTACAAAATGCTGTTGCCATCTTTTGTCCAAGCAACAATGCATATTCAACATTGACTTCATTTGGAGCAACCTGGCCATTTACAATGTTATACTGGACAGCACTCTCAGCTTTCAGTGGGTGGGAGTGCTTTGCCAGCTCTGCAGCAATTCTCCCACGATCATCAGCATCAAGTTTCTGCCTTTTTCACCTTCCTCTTTGTGTTTTGTCTATGCTGTTGTATTGCAGATTTGGCCCAAGTATAAATTTTCCATGGCATGAGAGAGGTAAGCAGAGATGGGGAATGAATCAATCCATTCCGAAACTAACTCTGATGACAGTATCATACTTTTCATACCGCCCTTTCCTGTTTAATTGTAGTTTGCACAGACTTGTTAAAGGTGCTGCAAATAAGGATATAGAATTATATCACCTTTTATTTCAAATTCTAGAATTTTGTTTCTGTCAATCACATGTTATCCTTATTTATTGGTAGTGTCTAAGCAGCAATTGAGAAATACCCATCCCTTTGGAGCAATATCACTCATTTGCTTGGTAACCTCTGGTCATATACTGTTCCTACAGAAAGCTAATCACCAATAGAGCTGCCTTGACGATTAGTACTATATTTCCGTTAAAGATAATCGAAGTATGCATGTTTCTGCCTTCTCTGAAATGTCACGGGTCTAGGCCATATCATTTACAATACAAATGAGCCCCACACCTAAATTTTGGCAACCCATTTTACATTAGGGCAAAATATATACCTACCACATCATACTTAATGGGTTTGATATTCCTTGACCTTAACATAGGTATAGACACCAAATTCTTCATGTTATCATGCATAGAACCAAAGATGTAACAGAAAATATATTTTTCAATAATGGCAGCCATAATTTTCATTTAACACAAATTGCCCAAGGTCGTCATGAGGATAACCAACTTAAAAAACCCTTAAAAATCCCTAAGGATTGCAAATCCATTAAGAAACTCTCTCTCTCTCTCTCTCTCTCTCTCTCTCTCTCTCTCTGTATATACAAGTCACACTGTCAAAGGCAAGATATTGCACAGAAAGAACAGATGAAACAAGACTTATTAAACACATTAGGCTTATTCCTGTTGGTGCTTCCTTTGTTAGTCCATTTACTCTGCAGTCGTCGTTTAGCCCGAGGAAGAGTTACAACGAGAAAGGATAGCAAATAAAGCAAATTGTAAATGGTTTCAAACGAAAACATTCTAAAATATTTATTCTAATGTTGTTACTGTTCTTAAAATGTTTAATTTTTCTTTGTTTCCTTTCCTCACTGGGCTATTTTCCCTTTTAGGGCCCTGTATTTGTAATCAGTTCTTTTTTTTTCTTTTACACGTAGCTGCATTAATGACCTTATTTTCGCATTCATCAAAAGCTCATCTACAAATTAGGTATTTATATATTTTATCTTAATCATAGAGTGTCAGAACTTATCTTAAATGGTAGATTATTTCCTTAGAGAATGGAAGTACAAATGTTGTTTTCTCCTAATTTTTCTGCCCCCATTATGTAACATACCAACAACAATTGATCTCTCTCTCTCTCTCTCTCTCTCTCTCTCTCTCTCTCTCTCTCAAAAGCGAATTTCATAGGGAAAAAATCTAAAATTTTAGATGTTTCATAAATTTTTTTATCGCCAATTTTACTTTCTGTATGGTACAAAAGAACTTTTCGATATATATATATATATATATATATATATACTTGATATGAAACTGACCTTAGGCTTCCTGAGCTTTAAGCCCTTCGTTTTCATCAATAGATTACTATGTCTTTCTCTCCTCTTCCCTCAAAATACTTCCTAATTCTTGTATTTTTGTATATATATATATATATATATATATATATATATATACTGTATATATACTGTATATATAGACACAGACATAAGAATTAGGAAGTATTTTGAGGGAAGAGGAGAGAAAGACATAGTAATCTATTGATGAAAACGAAGGGCTTAAAGCTCAGGAAGCCTAAGAAGGTCAGTTTCATATCAAGTGCAAAGATTCAACGTTCCAATGATGGAGTAAATATGAACATTTAAAAGAAATAATAATGGTAGTGAATCGTTGATTATTGTCTATGCATTCAGTCTCGCTGTGAAGTATGAAGACGGACTTAATGTCCGACGGGAAATATTGACAACAGGTTTAGACAGGGCAAAATTTTTTGATGGAATGAGAAGCAACTGCTATAGTGATAATGTCTTTATAAATAAAGTGACATAGAAGATGATAGATTTTATAAACAAAAGTCATCATAAGCATGCAATTTATGTATTAAAAACAACTATATTAAAACTACATTAATGATCAAAACGTTTTGAATTATGAGCAACTTCTGTTGAGAACTGTGTCCTTGATTAGGACTAAGATGTTTGAGACTATGTTGTTTAATCTTTGACATATTCTAATATCTTTTAGGTTCTGCTTTCGTTACTTCTCTTGGATTATTCAGATCAAATTTCTTTTAATTGCTTGCTGGCCTTTTTTTCTCAAATTTTGTACCCAACCTTCAATAAAAGTTTCCTGCTTCGTAACACCTCTTTGTAATGAAAAGCATTATGCCACTCCTCAATAGCATCATTTGTAAGTGGCAGGTCATTCACTATGTTGTTGTGATGTAGCCGCTGTTGTATTTCGTTTCATGGTTTTCCTTGTATGTATGGCCCATGTTGTACAACACCCAACCATGTCTTTTGAA
>NC_090744.1:799525-803609 GCF_036898095.1 Palaemon carinicauda
TGTGAGGGTAGAGACTGATGAAACATCATGATCATCTGTAAATATATAATGATAAGCAGTTTGTGCCATAAGATCCATTTAGTACGTAGCAGAACTTGGTGGTTATGATATATGGGGTCGTCATAAATAATAGGATTGATCTTTTTCACTTTAATTCATATATATATATATATATATATATATAATATATAATGTGTATATATATGTATGTATGCATATATGTATATATTTGTATATATATGTACATAAGTATATATTGTATGTGTATATATATATATATATATATATATATTTGCATACATAAGTGTATATATGTATGTATATATATATATATATATACATATACATATATATATATATTTATATTATATATATACATATATATATTATATACATATATATATATATATATATATATATGTGAACCACCAATAAAATTTAAAACATGATTTATATCAGACATCTTTATTGGGTCTTTGTCACGTGACATCCACATCCATGACCTTTTAATCTAATTTCAATCATTTGCGTTAAAAGAATGTTTGGCCATGGATTGTGATTCTTCAAGGCGATTCATATTTTTATTAACAGAGATTTAGTTTGTTTAATTTTTATTCTTATCCCAGGAGGATAAATTTATCCTGACTGCTCTCTCTGATTTGAAGGAGCTGATAAGTGAATAAGTGTCTAAACTTGAAATCAAATCGTTAGACTTCCTTAAGTTCCTTTAGAGTTAGACCTAAAAGCTTCGCCACCCATCTTTCTCTTGGCAGAAGTATAGCTGTCTTCTTAGTGAGAATTTCTAAAGGTATCTCCTCGCTGTATATAGAAATGACTAAATCTATGGAAAAAATATAATACTATTTTTCTCTTTGGAAGAAAGGGAATTTTAAAGCAATGAATTTGAGGTGTTCTTAAATTCATACAATATTAGTTTAGAAAATGTGGAGTCATTTGAAATAGATACCTTTGCGGGGGAATAATGACAACCAGTGTTTTGTCATTAATTATACTGATTATACATACGAGTTTATTTCAACTAAAAAAAAAACATATGTAATGAAAAGCCTTTCATTCTGTGGATTACTCGGTTCAATATACTTGACATTTGCCATCAATCCATGAGATGATCTTCCTCCATTCTGTTTCAAAAAGACATTTCCATAATCGGCGCTTAGTTTGTATAGAGCTGTTTCAGTGGACTCGTCCCACCAATTAATCTGACAGCCTTTCAGCGAAGTATTTACACCAGGTCATGTCAAAGAGATCGCCAGAAATCTGTTACGTGAAATCTTGGACGGAATTGCTCTTGCAGGAGAATTGTTCGTAGCTTTACTCTCATCCGAGTTTGCCTTTTTCTTCTCGAAAATTATTTCACAATTTATTTCTTTAAAAGATTGCCGGTTTATTCTAATTACAAGTAAATGTCTATTGCGAACGAGATGTCTCTTGCTCTAAAAGACGCCCGTTTCTTGGAATGAAACTTCGAAGGATTATGATCTCTAGGAAATAGGATTCATGGTTGTATCTTCCATGCTATATTCATGAAATTACTTCCCATTATTTTGTTGTGTATTGGGAGTGAGTGCCGTGAACGTAGTCATTTTACACGGTGAACTTTTGAACAAAAACTCTTGACTGTTAATTAATTAACAGTCAAGAGTTTTTGTTCAAAAAGTTCACCGTGTAAAATGACTACGTTCACGGCACTCACTCCCAATACACAACAAAATAATGGGAAGTAATTTCATGAATATAGCATGGAAGATACAACCATGAATCCTATTTCCTAGAGATCATAATCCTTCGAAGTTTCATTCCAAGAAACGGCGTCTTTAGAGCAAGAGACATCTCGTTCGCAATAGACATTTACTTGTAATTAGAATAAACCGGCAATCTTTTAAAGAAATAAATTGTGAAATAATTTTCGAGAAGAAAAAGGCAAACTCGGATGAGAGTAAAGCTACGAACAATTCTCCTGCAAGAGCAATTCCGTCCAAGATTTCACGTAACAGATTTCTGGCGATCTCTTTGACATGACCTGGTGTAAATACTTCGCTGAAAGGCTGTCAGATTAATTGGTGGGACGAGTCCACTGAAACAGCTCTATACAAACTAAGCGCCGATTATGGAAATGTCTTTTTGAAACAGAATGGAGGAAGATCATCTCATGGATTGATGGCAAATGTCAAGTATATTGAACCGAGTAATCCACAGAATGAAAGGCTTTCATTACATATGTTTTTTTTTTTAGTTGAAATAAACTCGTATGTATATCAGTATAATTAATGACAAAACACTGGTTGTCATTATTCCCCCGCAAAGGTATCTATTTCAAATGACTCCACATTTTCTAAACTAATATTGTATGAATTTAAGAACACCTCAAATTCATTGCTTTAAAATTCCCTTTCTTCCAAAGAGAAAAATAGTATTATATTTTTTCCATAGATTTAGTCATTTCTATATACAGCGAGGAGATACCTTTAGAAATTCTCACTAAGAAGACAGCTATACTTCTGCCAAGAGAAAGATGGGTGGCGAAGCTTTTAGGTCTAACTCTAAAGGAACTTAAGGAAGTCTAACGATTTGATTTCAAGTTTAGACACTTATTCACTTATCAGCTCCTTCAAATCAGAGAGAGCAGTCAGGATAAATTTATCCTCCTGGGATAAGAATAAAAATTAAACAAACTAAATCTCTGTTAATAAAAATATGAATCGCCTTGAAGAATCACAATCCATGGCCAAACATTCTTTTAACGCAAATGATTGAAATTAGATTAAAAGGTCATGGATGTGGATGTCACGTGACAAAGACCCAATAAAGATGTCTGATATAAATCATGTTTTAAATTTTATTGGTGGTTCACATATATATATATATATATATATATATGTATATAATATATATATGTATATATATAATATAAATATATATATATATGTATATGTATATATATATATATATATATACATACATATATACACTTATGTATGCAAATATATATATATATATATATATATATACACATACAATATATACTTATGTACATATATATACAAATATATACATATATGCATACATACTTATATATACACATTATATATATATATAATATATATATATATGAATTAAAGTGAAAAAGATCAATCCTATTATTATGACGACCCCATATATCATAACCACCAAGTTCTGCTACGTACTAAATGGATCTTATGGCACAAACTGCTTATCATTATATAATTTACAGATGATCATGATGTTTCATCAGTCTCTACCCTCACACAATTATTGCAAATTATTCCCAATTAAATTGCTGACCGTTATCTGTAAATTTTTATCAATTTAAAAAATACCAGCATCTGTTTGAACTATTTCACATAATCAAAAAAGAAATATATTTAAACCAAAAGGTCAATTCATTTGAAACTCGAAAGAAGTTTATTGCAGAGGGCATAGCAGTGTTTTCCTTGCTGGCTGCAAACATTATCTGAAAAGAAATTTAGTTGAAATGGTTTGCATATACTGTATATTAAAAATGCAAAATAAAAATGATGCTATTATATTGATCCCAAAACACCCTGTGCCAGAGACCCTTATGGCTGATGTGTCACAAGAGGAAATATTCATGAGTAAGAAAATAGCACCAATGATATGGGACGAATATACCACCCGTGAGAGGGCCAAAGGTTCCTAAGTAAGTAAGTAATTACCCAGCCTCCCCCCCCCCCCACCCACAACAAACAATAAAAGTAATAAAAAATATACTAAAAAATTGTGAATTAATCGCGTATTCTCTTCTGTCCTCATACAACGGACAACACTGAGATTACTAAACAATTCTTTTTCGTTCAAGGGGTTAATTAATGTACTGTAATTGTTCAGTGACTACTTTCCTCTTGGTAAGGGTAGAAGAGACTCTTTAGCTATGGTAAGCAGCTCTTCTAGGAGAAGGACACTCCAATATCAAACCATTGTTCTCTAGTCTCGGGTAGTGCCATAGCCTCTGTACCATGGTCTTCCACTGTCTTGGGTTAGAGTTCTCTTGCTTGAGGGTACAACTCAGGCACAACTACTCTAT
>NC_090744.1:804109-826609 GCF_036898095.1 Palaemon carinicauda
ACTGGCACACTCAAACTACAACGGAATGCAATTAATAAGAGAAGCAGATTTGACTAATCAGGTTGTTACACGAAAGTGAGGACATTAGCATTTGCCCGATATGTAAACCATGCTAGAAATTTAGAAACCTATTCAATACAGTTGTGTGATGGAACGTTTTAGGATTCCTTTCCTTTTAGGAATTAATTGCTACATTACCTTACTTAATGGCAAGGAGCTGCATCACCTTACTTAATGGCAAGGAGCTGCATCACCTTACTTAATGGCAAGGAGCTGCATCGCCTTACTTAATGGCAAGGAGCTGCATCGCCTTACTTAATGGCAAGGAGCTGCATCGCCTTACTTAATGGCAAGGAGCTGCATCGCCTTACTTAATGGCAAGGAGCTGCATCGCCTTACTTAATGGCAAGGAGCTGCATCACCTTACTTAATGGCAAGGAGCTGCATCGCCTTACTTAATGGCAAGGAGCTGCATCACCTTACTTAATGGCAAGGAGCTGCATCGCCTTACTTAATGGCAAGGAGCTGCATCGCCTTACTTAATGGCAAGGAGCTGCATCGCCTTACTTAATGGCAAGGAGCTGCATCGCCTTACTTAATGGCAAGGAGCTGCATCGCCTTACTTAATGGCAAGGAGCTGCATCACCTTACTTAATGGCAAGGAGCTGCATCACCTTACTTAATGGCAAGGAGCTGCATCACCTTACTTAATGGCAAGGAGCTGCATTGCCTTACTTAATGGCAAGGAGGAGCAAAACTTACAAGGTCATTTCTAATTTTTTGAAAAATCGTGATTTGATGCAAACTTCAATTAGCGTTGGTTTCGAAAGAACCGTTATTAATAGTTTCAAGAATATATTTCCTAACTACCATTTAGGGATGTTTTCCTCATTTTGGCCAATGCCTTTGGCGCAAAATCCAGTTGCTAGGCTTAATGAGGTAACTATTGATGATTTTCTTATAAAGCAGCTTCAAGAATTGGCCTTTGCTCCTTCTGATTGCATATGTTATCTATTTGCTGAAAGCTCATTGCTTCTCTAGTGGATGAAATAGAAGCCATGCTCTATGTAATTCTAAGATATTTGAAAAGACATAATTGGGTGTTGTGCAACACGGGCCTTACATATAAGGAAAACCGAGAGACGAGATACAACAGCAGCTACATTATAACAACATAGTGAATGACCTGGCACTTACAAACAATGCTATTGAGGAATTGCATAATGCTTTTCATTACAAAGAAGTGTTACGAAGCATGAAACTTCTATTAAAGTTGGGTACAAAATTTGAGAAAAAAAAAAACCGCCAGCAAATAAAGAAATTTCATCTGAATAATCCAAGAGAAGTAACGAAGGCAGAACCTAAAAGATATTAGAATATGCTAAAGATTAAACAACATAATCTCAAACATCTTAATCCTAATCAAGGATACAGTTCTCAACAGAAGTTGCTCATAATTCAAAACGTTTTGATCATTAATGTAGTTTTAATATAGTTGTTTTTAATACATAAATTGCATGCTTATGATGACTTTTGTTTATAAAATCTATCATCTTTTATGCCACTTTGTTTATAAAGACATTATCACTATAGCAGCTGCTTCTCATTCCATCAAAAAATTTTGCCCTGTCTAAACCTGTTGTCAATATTTCCCGTTGGACATTAAGTCCGTCTTCACAGCGAGACTGAATGCAGAGACAATAATCAACGATTCACTACCATTATTATTTCTTTTAAATGTTCATATTTACTCCATCATTGGAACGTTGAATCTTTACACTTGATATGAAACTGACCTTCTTAGGCTTCCTGAGCTTTAAGCCTTTCGTTTTCTTCAATAGATTACTATGTCTTTCTCTCCTCTTCCCTCAAAATACTTCCTAATTCTTATGTCTGTGTCCATATATACAGTATATATACAGTATATATATATATATATATATATATATACAAAAATACAAGAATTAGGAAGTATTTTGAGGGAAGAGGAGAGAAAGACATAGTAATCTATTGATGAAAACGAAAGGCTTAAAGCTCAGGAAGCCTAAGAAGGTCAGTTTCATATCAAGTATATATATATATATATATATATATATATATCGAAAAGTTCTTTTGTACCATACAGAAAGTAAAATTGGCGATAACAAAATTTATGAAACATCTAAAATTTTAGATTTTTTCCCTATGAAATTCGCTTTTGAGTGAGAGAGAGAGAGAGAGAGAGAGAGAGAGAGAGAGAGAGATCAATTGTTGTTGGTATGTTACATAATGGGGGCAGAAAAATTAGGAGAAAACAACATTGTACTTCCATTCTCTAAGGAAATAATCTACCATTTAAGATAAGTTCTGACACTCTATGATTAAGATAAAATATATAAATACCTAATTTGTAGATGAGCTTTTGATGAATGCGAAAATAAGGTCATTAATGCAGCTACGTGTAAAAGAAAAAAAAGAACTGATTACAAATACAGTTATGTAGATTACATGAAGAATACAAAATTGAAACCTTAATTCTATGCAGTATTATTATCATTATTTTTATTTCCTAAGCTACAACCCTAGTTTGAAAAGTATCCTGAGCAGGATGCTATAACCCCAAGGGCCCTAAAAGGGAAAATAGCCCAGTGAGGAAAGGAAACAAAGAAAAATTAAACATTTTAAGAACAGTAACAACATTAGAATAAATATTTTAGAATGTTTTCGTTTGAAACCATTTACAATTTGCTTTATTTGCTATCCTTTCTCGTTGTAACTCTTCCTCGGGCTAAACGACGACTGCAGAGTAAATGGACTAACAAAGAAAGCACCAACAGGACTAAGCCTAATGTGTTTAATAAATCTTGTTTCATCTGTTCTTTCTGTGCAATATCTTGCCTTTGACAGTGTGACTTGTATATACAGAGAGAGAGAGAGAGAGAGAGAGAGAGAGAGAGAGAGAGAGAGAGAGAGTTTCTTAATGGATTTGCAATCCTTAGGGATTTTTAAGGGTTTTTTAAGTTGGTTGTCCTCATGACGACCTTGGGCAATTTGTGTTAAATGAAAATTATGGCTGCCATTATTGAAAAATATATTTTCTGTTACATCTTTGGTTCTGTGCATGATAACATGAAGAATTTGGTGTCTATACCTATGTTAAGGTCAAGGAATATCAAACCCATTAAGTATGATGTGGTAGGTATATATTTTGCCCTAATGTAAAATGGGTTGCCAAAATTTAGGTGTGGGGCTCATTTGTATTGTAAATGATATGGCCTAGACCCGTGACATTTCAGAGAAGGCAGAAACATGCATACTTCGATTATCTTTAACGGAAATATAGTACTAATC
The DNA here is from genome assembly GCF_036898095.1 of Palaemon carinicauda. Lineage (NCBI taxonomy): Eukaryota > Metazoa > Arthropoda > Malacostraca > Decapoda > Palaemonidae > Palaemon > Palaemon carinicauda. The sequence goes on from NC_090744.1 coordinate 807,440, forward strand.
GTCAAGGCAGCTCTATTGGTGATTAGCTTTCTGTAGGAACAGTATATGACCAGAGGTTACCAAGCAAATGAGTGATATTGCTCCAAAGGGATGGGTATTTCTCAATTGCTGCTTAGACACTACCAATAAATAAGGATAACATGTGATTGACAGAAACAAAATTCTAGAATTTGAAATAAAAGGTGATATAATTCTATATCTTTATTTGCAGCACCTTTAACAAGTCTGTGCAAACTACAATTAAACAGGAAAGGGTGGTATGAAAAGTATGATACTGTCATCAGAGTTAGTTTCGGAATGGATTGATTCATTCCCCATCTCTGCTTACCTCTCTCATGCCATGGAAAATTTATACTTGGGCCAAATCTGCAATACAACAGCACAGACAAAACACAAAGAGGAAGGTGAAAAAGGCAGAAACTTGATGCTGATGATCGTGGGAGAATTGCTGCAGAGCTGGAAAAGCACTCCCACCCACTGAAAGCTAAGAGTGCTGTCCAGTATAACATTGTAAATGGCCAGGTTGCTCCAAATGAAGTCAATGTTGAATATGCATTGTTGCTTGGACAAAAGATGGCAACAGCATTTTGTAAGGCACTGCCATCTGGATTCCACGCAAAACTTTCCAGTTAAAGCATGGAATCGAGGTTGGTAACAAGACTGTTTTTGACATGGAGGCCATATTTCTTCGACTGCTTATGGTTGATCAACAGCGTCAGCTGCATTTAGAAAGCATCTTTCAGTATGAGTTGTGTGTTGTCCCTTCCTCACTCATTGATGAGTATGGCTGTTTGCGTCAGGACAACAAAGCTGTACTTGCCAGACGTCTTGGTGTGCTAGAGCAAAACCCAATGGCTCCAAACACCATTACTGTAGATGCACAGCAGCTGCTTTATCACATTGCATGACCTCATAGTGCTGATGCATCTATCCTTGTTGAGAGCATTAAGCACCGTCTTTCACTCTACCATCCTGATAGTGTTAAGATTCTAGTCTTTGACAAGTATCATGATCTATCAACCAAAGACCTTGAGAGAATGCGACGTGGTGGCGAAAGTAGCACCAACTACAACCTGACTATCAGTAGTCCACTCCCAAATAGAGACGCCATTATGAAGAACAAACACAACAAAAGGCAGCCGTCTAGAGTACTATCCTCTGTCAACATGAGAGATAAAATAACGGTATTAAGTCAAGACGACGGTTGTTTTTTTACATGATGAAGCTGATGTCACAATGATAACATACTTCTTGAAGGCAGCTGAGTGTAACAGAGTAGTCAGATTCCTCAGTGATGATACGGATGTCTTAGTACTGCTGGTTTACTGGGTTTGGAAAAGTCAACTGCACCATACATGTAAAGTTCAAATGGAATGTTGGAATGGAGACATTGTAGACATCAATGCAACCAGTGTGAAACTTGGTCCTAAGTGTTTACTGCTGTTAGGAATACATGCGCTAAGTGGTTGTGACACAGTGTCCTATCCATTTAACAAAGGAAAAGTCAGTGCTCTCAATGTCTCGCAGGTAGGAAACTTCCCTGGATTGTCTGAGATACTGGGTGAGATAGATGCCTCAGAAAATGCCCTTTTGCAAACAGGCCAACAGTTCTTTACAGCATTATATGGCCAACCATCAGAGACCTCAATGAATGCAGCTCGCTCCAGGATGTATACAAAGAAGAAATTAAAACCAATGCGTATCATGGCCCTGCCTCCTACAGACGCCAACCTTCTGCTCCATGTACAGCGGGCACATCTCCAAATGATATTATGGAAAGCAGCTGATCAGCAAGGCCCTCCAACAGTGGACATTAGTAAGTTCGGATGGCAGGTGCAGGATGGAGTCCCAACACCCACATTAGCTGCTAATCCTCCAGCTCCTCCAGGCCTAATTGATGTCCTTAGTCGTGGTTGCAAAGCAAAGGGCGAGGCCTGCAGCCTCTTGTCAAAGGACCCAGTTACCCTGCACTTTTTGCTGTATGTGTAGAGGCACAGACGGATGTCGTAACCCATTCACAGCAAGTGATCAAGCAAATGAAAAGGACAGAGACCATTCTGAGGATGAGTCAGACACTGACTAGCTTCATTGTTTTGTGCTAGGTTCGCATGAAATGTTAACTTTTGACTTGTTTGCAGGTTTTATCAATGTCCTGAGTTAGAATGATACAGTCACATTGGCTGGGATGCATTTTTTCTTTCAAGAGATAGATCCGGATGTGTGTCAACGTTTCCAGCATTACACATTTTTACATATATTAGTAAGTTGCAGCACAGATATGTAGATGATTCGAGATGATGTAGTATCAGATTCCCAGTGTCACTTGCAACGCCTAGGTGAAGGTTTTTATCTAGACAGTATAGAGTATGAACATAAGCATTACCTTAAAACTTAAAAGAACCATTTGCAATATGTTCGAATTTCATCTACTTCAATAAGATTTGAATATTTTTCTCAAAAGGTCTGCGCAAGTAAAACTAGACATTTTACAACTGTTTTTGTGTCATATTAATCTCTGACCATAAAAAAACATGGGTATAGACATTCCAGATGACAAGTTATCTTGCCATTTTCTGGAGATATTGAAAAAAAGAGAATTTTATATAATGGCGGCCAAAATTTGCATATTCCAGCATTTACCCTAACTTGTCAAGAGGACAACCCATCTGAAATACTTCACAAACACCATGGTATTACAAATATACCATAGTACCTTGTACTATAGAAGATTCATAGGTCCACAATGGAAATCATATGGGTGGCAAATTTCCCCAACCGCCTTCCAACAGCCCTTTCCTCCATACTACGCCTACATATTCATAGCTTCCATAAGTTTCGTCAAATGTTAAAAATATAGACAAATATGATTGTTTAAAGGAAAATATATGCACACAAAAGAATAAAGCATACTTGGCAAAAATAAAATGAAAAGTAACAAAAATAAATTTGATAAAATAAAAGATTCCCTCCCCCTGCTTTGTGAATATTGAGCAGTGTACCTAGAAGTCCCCAAGTAACAGGAATCTGTCAGAGGGTACTACGCACACAAGTACACAACTGCTTCTTCCATCCAAGATAATTGTTTACCAAACACAAATGGTTAATAACATGAATTCGATTCTTCGTCTGGTGTTAAATGCAGGAGGCTGCAGTGTAATCATAACGATTAGTTTACAATTCAAGTTTTCATTAAGTAGAGAGAGAGAGAGAGAGAGAGAGAGAGAGAGAGAGAGAGATTTCACCTTCTGTCAGTGAATGGCATACACATGCATGAAGGTTTTTTCTCTTTTAAACGGATAAAGCCAAAGTAATTTCATTTACCATAATTAATAAGATAATTCATAACCCCTTTTCAATTAAAGACTGTCCTTCATTACACATAAACTGTCAAAAAGGGAAAAAACTTAAAAAGGCTTAAAATCAAACACACACTCTCTCTCTCTCTCTCTCTCTCTCTCTCTCTCTCTCTCTCTCCTTACATAGCTTTTCAGGAATTCAATTACGATAAAGTATGAAAAAAGTAATTTAAAACTCGAAGCTCTTTGCGGAATTCATTTTAGCAGATTCATAAGTTATATCTAGAACCCATAAGAAATATGAAAATTCTAAAGATTTATCAATTTCCAAGAACATTCTACATTCTTACAGGTCTCTAAAACCCCGGATAAAAGAGGGGGAAGAGCCAGTTAGGTTCCATACCTTACGAAGACTATACCACATTTGAAAATCATATTTTCAAGTACATTAAACCTACGTACAATCCTATAAAACACAATCACACCACAACATAAGTAAAGAAATTGTGCATCCCGACTGTAAATCATCCATCTTGGCTTGAAAATTGACTAAACTTATCCAGACGTGTGTGTGTGTGTACATATCTACCTATTAGAGAGCACTTGAAATTTAATAAAGTTCAGTTCTTTACATAAGTTAATCCCTGCGAGTTTCATTACGATTAATATTGTGGCCAGGAAGCTGTTTAAACACACACACACATACAAACAGAAGGTGTTAAACATAACCTCCTTCAAATTTCGTTGGTGGAGGTAATTCTATTGTGCAAATTATCCACAATTACTTAAATCAACATAAGAAATATTAATGATTTGCAGAGATACTAAAATTATGAATAAAACTATAGAAATATCACGTTCAAATGTTATGAGAGTTTCAAACTAACAGATAGATCGTAGATCAACGGCCTTTTCACCGAAGAAAATTCTATTAAATATTCAGATAATAAATTCATAAATTACATCCAGATGAATCATATAATCTATATTAATCATAAATCATATATATAAAATCAAGAAAATATAGTAAAAATATTTTTGGAGGAAAAAAATAAGATATAGGAAAAATCTGGATACTGTTGGTGAAGAGACCATTTTGGTAACGGCCTTCTCGCCGACGACAACTCCAAAAATAATTCAAATTTCGAATTCATAAACTAAATGCAATATGCAGGTGAATAATAGAATAAAAAGAAAATTAATAAAATATGGTAAAAGTTGGTAAAATGAAGCTTTGAGGAAGAAAATGAGATATTGGGAAAATTGGGAGATTGTCGGTGAAGAGACCATTTGTGTTACGGACGCCCTTAACATCACCGATGATAATTCCATTAACTTTCGATTTTGTTTAATTTATGAATTAAATTCAGATGATTCAGATTCTATGGATGAATCAGATTTTATAGATGAATCAGATTCTTTGGATGAATCACATTTTATAGATGAATCAGATTCTTTGGATGAATCATGAATTATATTTAGAATTAAGAAAATATAGTACAAGTCACTGTGGAGATATATATATATATATATATATATATATATATATATATATATATATACATATATATATATACATATATACATATACATAAAATATACACAAATAAACTTTCAAAAGTTTTGCTTATAACAAAGTGAAAAAGAAACAATTCAGGTGTAAATACAATATTCTGTGATCACGTGATCAAATAAAGATGTTACCTTATGAAATCATAAAAATGACATTTAACAAGAGTGTCGGTTCTGAACAGTTACTAAACCTATAGGCCAAGAAAAATTTGGGCAAGGTTGATCAGACTCACTCCAGTGAAGAAACTAAAGGAAAATAATTACACTATTCAAGTTGGTTCAAGTAATTGATAGAGTCTGTTCGCAGAGTAAATACTAGAGGGGTACTCAGTAGAGAGCAGACCTCCGCCGTGGCAGCTTATTTCACGACCTTTTGCTCGACCTTGACCTTTGACCTTAACATGTATTAATTAACGTGGATTTTCATACACTCAAATATGAACCAAGTTTGAAGTCTCTGTGACAACGATGTCCAAACTGATGGCTGATTACGTGAATTGGATATTTTGCTTGACTGTGACCTTGACCTATAACCTTTACCTTTAACCTTGACCTTCCAAAATCTAATCATTTCCAGCTTTTTACCTAACAGTTAATCCCTGCAAGTTTCATTACTCTACGATTGAAATTCGGGCCAGGAAGCTGTTCATACACACACACACAAGCACAAACAAACAACCACAAACAGGGGGGTTAAACATAACCACCTTCCAATTTCGTTGGCGGAGGTAATAAAAAAAACCGTAACACGAAATTCAATTAGTTAATTAGCTAACACTAAGAATATACAAAAAAAAAAATACCTCCATTCCCACACCCACATGCAACAGAGACTATCCTTTTCCTCCAAAAATTTCCCACGGAAAAATATTGAATTAAATAATGCGATTACATGAACATTAAATTGTCTAAATCCTTAAATCCACGCATTGGGCATCTAAGTATACAACAAGTCTTTTGATAGCAAAAGATACCATCTAAATACAAATGATTATATTAAAACTTTAGTTTTCTTATTACTTACTGTCTATATTTTGACCAGTCTCTTCCTACTGCCTCCTGATACTACGTGGCTCCAGGACCGATCAGACAGAGCCCAGCACCCTTTAATGATCCTGCTATTTCGGCTGGTTATGTCGAGCAATGTCTGAAAGAACAAATCAGGATGTTAGAAGGACCAAGAACGGATATTTTAATACTTAAATTATCAGTATAACAACGAAATGTTATGAACAAATAGACTACAGCTGTTTGTGTGTGGAGGAAAATAGCTTCACAAAGTAACAATGATCTCTCTCTCTCTCTCGCTCGCTCTCTCTCTCTCGCTCTCTCTCTCTCTCTCTCTCTCTCTCTCTCTCTCTCTCTCTCTCTCTCTCTCTCGTTCGTTCGTTTTAAATACTGTTCGCTACTCTCCCTCTCTATTCTGACAATAAATTAATCTAATTGTACGTAAATCAAGTCTCTTTAAGGCGGAGAGAGAGAGAGAGAGAGAGAGAGAGAGAGAGAGAGAGAGAGAGAGAGAGAGAGACTGGCGTACTGTAAACAACCTTGTGAGTACTTGTATAAAAGAATTTGATTAAAAACCATAACACTGGGGGGGGTCTGGGAGCAATTAAAGTCTGATAGCACATCAAAACTTGCAACCACTCTTTGCACTCTAGTGCAAAAAGGTACAACTCCTTTTATGGCACGGGAGAATTTTTAGCATCTTTTGCAACCATTAAAAAATGCTAAGTTCCTTTGCTTAAATGTCAGACGAATATCTCGGTTCAGTCAAACTGATCGTGAGCTTTTTTGAAATATATTAGTTTCACCATTTTTATTAAATGCTAATTATCATAGATTTATTCATTGGCAGTGTTCATTGGCTATTTTAATTAATAGAGTATGTTTATCTAAGCCATAACACGAGAAATATTTTGCATTGAGAGAGAGAGAGAGAGAGAGAGAGAGAGAGAGAGAGAGAGAGAGAGAGAGAGAGAGTTCACATTCTAAATTCCTCTATTGACTCTCTGAAATGGTAAAAACTGCGAATGATTCTTAACTAATTTCATTGTTTTCAATAATATCTTTAGCAAGTAATTACAACTTTGATACCTCGAATTGTAGCCTTATGTAATATCAGCAAATATATTAATCATAGATGTATAATAGTATTGACTACGTATGAGATGTTAAAAAAACATAAGATCACTTAAATTACAAAAGTTTATTATTTGTATTTCTTTTCCTACATAAACACTTGAAAATAAAATCATAAACTTGGGAACTTTTAACCAACCATTATTTGAGAAAAAACTGCAGCTTGCACCATATCACTATAGTTCATTCTAAGATTCAATTAATATTAAAAGCTAATTAATTGAACAACTTGAATATGATAAAGTATTTGGATTGATAGAGACAAATAAAACAGACCTGTACACGTGATACCTTGTTACACGTGCCTGGAGAGAGAGAGAGAGAGAGAGAGAGAGAGAGAGAGAGAGAGAGAGAGAGAGAGAGAGAGAGAGAGAGAGATATTACATTACTCTACCCTAATTGATTTACACTGACAACTTATTAAAGCAACAACCCTCCAAGTTATCAGAACCGGACTTCCAAAATATCTAGGAGAATTGCTGCTTATTGAGCAGCCAACAAATAGTGTTGACATGAGAATAGTTACAGACTGTTTCAAGTTATTGGAACCTAGATATATGTCTACTATAGACTCTAGAGCTTTGAAATATGCGGCCACAAGACTATGCAACAAGCTCCCACAAGACATTCGAAAGACTGAAGATATTGAAGCTTACAAAATGAAACTGTAGACTTTGTTCTCTAAATTCTTCGATAAATTGGATTTGACAATAAACGAGCAATATGTGGTGTGAAATGCTGAATGCCTTGGAATGCATATAAAAAAAAAACGACTGAGGGTGCTGTAGAGAGTAGAGGTCCATAGTGTGAAAGGACCAGAAAAGCAGCCCTTAATTAAAGTAAAATAACTACACCACCATCACTTAAAAAAAAAGAGTAAATTAATAACTTAAATATATATATATGTTATTTCAGATCGAAACTGCTGGAACTGCTTTCATTTTATGAACGGTAAAATGTATTCGCCTTTGAAAATCTCTGCACTGACTATTTACCCATCAATCGTTGGACTATCAGCGATTGATTGATTGACTGAGATTTCTCTAGCATCGTGATAGTCTCATAAATGTACATCAGATATAACGAGAACTCGAGTGATAAACACAAGCTTAATATTCCTAAAACAACTTCGTACAATTCTCGATAAATTATCGTTTTAAAACTGTTGTTGTCAAATCGCAAACATGAACAGAGCTGATTCTAAGAGCAAGTGTGTATGGCGTTGTATTGTACATGGTTACGTTTACATGATTATTTCCATATTGTCCTCAATGACATAATTAATTAACCAAAAATATGAAAAGTAGGATATTCGTATATATAGAAAATACGCTGTGTAATAGCCTTACACCCCTACTCTGAGCAGCCAGTCAAAAGACACCCCCAACCTCGCCCCAACTGTGAGCAACAATGGTGGGGGGTAGAGGGGGTGATTAATATAGCTTTTTAAAAGGTCATTTGTCACATGACCTCCACTGAAATTGATATCAACAGAGTGGAACTCTTTCATAGCCAAAAAGGTCAACTTAGTTCTCGACCTTTTGGACTGATTTTGGTTGTTTTGCTTGTCTGTGACCTTGACTGCACCTCAAGCCCACTATTCTATCATTTTATTATTATTATTACTTGCTAAACTACAACCCTAGTTGGAAATGCAGAATGCTATAAGCCCAGGGGCTCCAAGAGGGAAAATAGCACAATGAGGAAAGGAAAAAAAGGAAACTACAAGGTAATTAACAATTAAAATAATTTGAGAACAATAACAGTATTAGAATAAATATTTCATATATAAACTATAAAAACTTTAAAAAACAAGAGGAAGAGAAATAAGGTAGAATAGTGTGCTAGAGTCTACCCTCAAGCTAGAGAACTCTACCCAAAGACAGGGAAAAACGATGGTACAGAGGTTATGGCACTGTTCAAGATCAGTGGTTTTAAGGTTTTTTGAAAAGTTTGTAGTGCATCTATGAAAAATCTATTTGATGTTAATGTTATTAAAATATCTCATATCAATCGTTCATTGCTTCTCTTGTAATTTGTCTTTATTTCATTTCCTCACTGGGCTATTTTTCCTTGTCAGGACCCCTTGGGTTTATATCATCTTGCTTTTCCAACTAGCGATGTAACTTAACTAGTAATAATAGCAAGATGATTCTATAGAGATCACGAGCCACATTATTTAGCAATAAAGCATAAGCTATGTATCTGGTCATTCCTAAGCCAATCTTATGTGGTGGCCTCAAGCTTGTTAATTCCTTTGGTCGCTGCAACCTCACCATCCTTGTGAGCTAAGGATGGGGGGTTTGAGGGAGCCTATAGGTCTACCTGCTGAGTCATCAGCAGCCATTGCCTGGCCTTCCTTGATCATACCTTGGGTGGATAGGGGGCTTGGGTGTTGATCATATGCATACATGATCAGTCTCTAGGGCATTGTCCTGCTTGCTAGGGCAATGTCAATATCCCTTGTCTATAAACCTTTCAATGCCCAATTGAATCAACAGCTGCTAAAGACAGACTACAGTACGACATTGTTCCTTTGGGTCGTAGTGAGATGGTCTCCTTTAAAGGGATTAAGATGAAGCAAACCTTTGGGGTTTTAAATGAACCCTTATGGCAACCACTGTTGGTGATTATAGACTTATGATTATACGACTTCGATTAGTAACACTCCGAAACCAAACCATTGTTCTCTAGTCTTGGGTAGTGCCATGGCCTCTGTACCATGGCCTTGCACTGTCTTGGATTAGAGTTCTCTTGCTTGAGGGTACACTCGGGCACACTCTCCTATCTTATTTCCCTTCTTGTTTTGTTAAAGATTTCATAGATTATTTAGGAAATATTTATTCTAATACTGTTACTGATATTAAAATATTTTATTCTTAATTGTTAATTACTTTTATTGTGGTTTCCTTGTTTCCTTTCCTCATTGGGCTATTTTCCCTGTACTCTACGTATATGACTAAATAAAGGGATAATCGTAGAAGCAGCAGTATTTCCCCATTTAAGATAAATTTTCCACTTCCTATATATTAAATACTAAAGGAATTGACTGTACTATTAGTTTAAAGGTTTAAAGGCCACTCGTGAATAGCTGAGACAAGGGACAGTGACATTGCCCTATCAAGCAGGACAATGTCCTAGAGACTGACCATATATGCATATGGTGAGCGCCTAAGCCAGACAATGGCTGCTGATGACCCAGCTGATAAGACCTATAGGCTCTCCCAAATCCCCCATTCCTTAGCTCAGAAGGATAGTAAGGTTTCAACAACCAAAGAAACTAACAAGTTTGAACGGGACTCAAACCACAGTCTGGCGTTTATCAGTCAGGGACATTACCAGTTTTAGAATATTTGTCTATTTTAATACAATTAAAAGTTTCCATTAGTAAAATTTCCCTTAGATAAATGAAGAGAAAAGTTTGTTCGAAATTATATAATCTACTAAACTCTATGATTAAAATTGTGGGCAGGAAGCTGTTCACAAACAAACAAAACACAAACAGGGGGTAAAACATAACCTCCTTCCAGCTTCGGTGTGCAAGATATCCACAATTACGTAAATCAACATAAATAAATAATTAATGATTTGCAAAGATACTAAAATTATAATCGAAACTATAAAAAGTCACATTAAGGTGTTTACGTGAGTTTCAAAGTAACGGTTTAAGATAGCTCGTAGATCGACGGCCTTTTCACCGACGAAAAACATTAACTAATCACACACTAAATTTATAAAGTGCATCCAGATGAACCATAATTTACAGATTAATCTTAAAATATAAGGAAAATGGAGAAAATATAGTACGAATAAGCGCGGAGGAAGAAAATGAGTTATAGGAAAATTATCGGTGAAGAGACCATTTTGATAACTGCCTTTTCACCGACGACAACTCCATAAATGATTAAAATTTTGAATTCATAAAATTGATCTAGATGAATCGTATCATGAAGATGAATCGTAAAATGTATAGAAAATGAAGAAAATGTAGTAAAAGTTGGTAGAAATAAGCGTGGAGATAGAAAATGAGATATGGGGAAAATTGTGTAATTGTCGGTGAAGAGACCATTTATGTTTCGGACGCCCTTAATATCGCCCATGATAATTCCATTAACTTCAGATTTTGAATTTATAAATTTATATATGAATCAGATTCTATGATGAATCATGAATTATATTGATAATTAAGAGAATATAGTACAAGTCAGTATTTGGAGAAATTATCTGAGAAGAGACCATTTTTAAGTTTGACTCGGTTACCTGAGGAGAGAGAGAGAGAGAGAGAGAGAGAGAGAGAGAGAGAGAGAGAGAGAGAGAGAGAGAGAAAGTCAAAACTCAATTAAAAAAATGAGATCGGCTGATATATAGCCTAACTGTCGTAGTTCCTACAGTGAGCCACAGAAGGCATAGTGTATGTATCTCAACCTGTCTTACGTCTAACTTATCAATAATGACAAATTAACAAAAATAATTGAATAGTGTTCAGTTACAGCCGAGTAAACTAGACAAATGAAATCTTGAACCTTAGAACTGAACCAATCTCCCTCTAATTATATAATCTCGTAACAATTGTACCTAAAGGGGCACTCAGTAGAGCGCAGACCTTCGCCCACGAAAACTTATTTCTCGACCTTTTGCTCGACCTTGACCTTTGATCTTGACATGTATTAATCGGCGTGGATTTTCATACACTTAAATATGAACCAAGTTTGAAGTCTCTGTGACAACGATTTCCAAACTTATGGCTGGTTACGTGAATTGGATATTTTGCTTGACCGTGACCTAGATCTTTGACCTTGGCCTTCCAAAATTTAATCATATCCGGCTTTTTACATAAGAGTTAATCCTTGCAAGTTTCATTACTCTACGATTAAAAATATCAAGGAAGTCTAATTCAGAGTTATCTTGAATTGTTCAAATGTCATTCATTTCTTACATTAAACAGAACAATGTTTAAAGTTTAAGTTGTATTTTTGGTCATTTTGATTTGATTATACATAAATCAAGTCGAACGTAGAGAAGGGATGGTAACCACATGACGTGAGAGAGAGAGAGAGAGAGAGAGAGAGAGAGAGAGAGAGAGAGAGAGAGAGAGAGAGAGAGAGAGAGAGAGAGCATTAACAATAATTCCTAATACCAAATATATGATATACACAAGGGAACCCTGATGAAAAGAAGTTCGCTATTACTTCAATTTCTTAACAACTGACAACTTGATTTATACTGAGCCTAAAATACTAAGTCTAAACAACACGAAAATTGTTGATATGACGTCATCAACCAGTCAGTATTGGCACTAACATTAAAAGAGCAAAAACTCATTTAATATGATATATTAAGATTTACAAATATAGAATATTCAATATCTCAACATTAAATTGCTTTAAAAATCTAATTCGTTATTGACCGAGTGTGTTATTCAAAATCAAACTCTGGGAAAAGATGGTATTATTGCTTAAGTACATTGCTTTGAAATATACTCTTACCTTTATATACCGTTGGATTAGGAATCTAGACTATATTTCCTGTCTTTTGGGCTCTGCCTAGCCATTCACCAGCGCTCTCTATGAAATGCAAACAGTCTGGAAAAATGGAAAAATATATATTAGGATGAAGTACGAAACTGATAACATGTAGAATTTTTTAAGAATAACCCACTTAATATAAGAAGGGAGACTTGTGATAGATTTGGCAGTTGTAACCGAGTACAAAAAAATGATGATTCAAACTCACCGTTATTAAAGTGTATATATGAGAAATAGAACTTAGGGATCCTAGATCATGCAGAAACTTTTTGTGTGGAGTGGGACCACATCATCACATTAAATCAAGTAGGTAAAGTATTTAAGTGGGAAGAGACTATTCGTTTGTAAGTATTTAAGTGGGAAGAGACTATTCGTTTGTAAGTATTTAAGTAGGAAGAGACTATTCGTTTGTAAGTATTTAAGTAGGAAGAGACTATTCGTTTGTAAGTACACTTAACAACCCGAGATTCTCCGGAATAAATATGTCTTAAGTAATCTTATTAAACAAATATACTGATACATGTATAAACGAGAGAGAGAGATTTATGCGGTCTTTCGACTGGCCAGACAGTAGTACATTGGATCCTTCTCTCTGGCTACGGTTCATTTTTCATTTGCCTAAACACAAACACACACACATACACACACCGAATAGTCTGGCATATTCTTTAAATATTCTCCTCTGCCCCATATACCTTACAACACTGAGATTACCAAACAATTCTTCTTACTGCACTGTAATTGTTCAGTGACTACTTTCCTCTTGGCAAGGGTAGAAGAGACACTTTAGCTATGATAAGCAGCTTTTCTAGGAGAAGGGCACTCCAAAATCAAACCATTGTTCTTAAGTCTTGGGCAGTGCCATAACCTCTGTACCATGGTCTTCCATTGTCTTGGGTTAGAGTTCTCTTGCTTGAGGACACACTCGGGCACACAATTCTGTCCTAATTCTCTTCCTCTTGTTTTGTTGAAGTATTTATAGTTTGTATAGGAGATATTTGTTTTAATGTTGTTGCTCTTGAAATATTTTATTTTTCCTTGTTTCCTTTCCTCACTGAGCTATTTTCCCTGTTGGAGCCCATGGGCTTATAGCATCCTGCTTTTCCAACTAGGTTTGTAGCTTAGCAAATAATAATAATAATAATATTAATAATAATAATTCATTGTCAGTGATCCCAACGCAATGTCTACTTAAGGTTGGTGAATGTGACTGTACAACGAGCAATAAGGCCAATTCAAGAAGATTCTATACCACTTAATAACATAAAACAAAGGACGAAAATCTGTGGAAGTCTGACTGTGAAGCAAATGGCAGGTCATCCCATAGACGAGAAGGACTTTTTTCCATATAAAACTTGAACCAGAAATCAGGTTATTTGCTTGGAAGGAAAAGTGGTGTGGCACAATTCAAGTTCATAAAATGAAGAACAACTCGTAATGTATATAAAGAATAGGGATATCACCAAACAGTCTCATATTACCCATAAGGGAAAGATATAGGCAAGTTTCAGTACAGAAAAAAATTTATAATACGTTCGCTTATTCTAGTTTATTGAAATTAAGGGTATGAAAAGACACTTCTCAAGACATTAATATTTTCCTCTGAGAGAGAGAGAGAGAGAGAGAGAGAGAGAGAGAGAGAGAGAGAGAGAGAGAGAGAGAGAGAGAGAGAGAGAGAGAGAGAGAATTGCCATTTACCTTTGGTTGTATCTACGACCTGTTAAGAACACAGGGCACTTATTTCCTAACTTATTTCTCTACAAATATACGTAACTTATTTCAACACCACAAGAGACTAAATATTAACTTTATTCTACGAAATGAGAATGATGACAAAAGTTTAAAATACACAATTTTTTTTTCTTCAGCGTAAACACTTGCAAACCAAATGCGTAAAAATTTGGAGCCAATCATAAATCAAGATCTTGAAAAGCGACTGCAGCTTGCACCAGATGACTATGGTTCGTCTCAAGTCTTAAAGATTAAAGCACCATTAAAACTCCATCTTAACCAACAGATTTTTAACGAATACAAAAACATGGTTGACTTCAAGTTTAATATTTCCTTTGATAAATGATCTTATAAAATAAGTTAGTCAACATACCCCCCACCCAGGTAACATACACAAATCTCTCACTCGAATCCTATGGGGGATTTACCACAAAATCCTGGGGCATTTATTACAAAATCCAGGGCATATACCACAAAATCCTGGCGAATAACCACAAAATCATTAAGGATTTATCCCCGAATCCCGTGAGGGGATTAACCCCCAAAAACCTGTGGGAAGATTTGCACAAAATTCCTTGGGGATTTATCCCTAAATCCAGTAGGATTTAACCATATTCTGGGAGAATTTAAATCCGAATCTTTAGGATTTAATCTCGAATCCTTGTGGGGATTTAACAACGATTCCTGGGAGATTTAGCCACGAATCCTCGGGGAATTTATCAACGAATTCTGGAGTATTTAACCACGAACTATGGGGATTTAACTACGTATTCTGGGGATTTAACCCACGAATCCTATGAGGATTTAACAACATAGCCTTAGGGAATTTAACTAGGAGTCCTTGAGGTTTTAACCACAAGTTCCGGGGATATGACCACGAATCCTATGGAGTTTTAACCATAAAACCTTGAAGATTTAACAACGAATTCTTCGGGGATTTAACCACGAATCAAAAAGGGATCTAAACAGGAATCCTGCGGTGATTTAATCACGAACGCTGGGGGAAATCAAACCACGAGTCCCAGGAAAATCTAACCCGGAATCTTGCCGGGGTTTAAGCAAGAATCCTAGGGAGACTTAACTGAAAATCCTTGGGGAATTTAACCACAAATTCTGGTGAACTTAACCATGAATCCTAAGGAATTAAACCACGAATTCTGGAGGGATTTAACCATGAATTTTGGAGGAATTTAAGCACGAATTCTGGAGGGATTTAACCACGAATTCTAGAGGGATTTAACCACGGATTCTAGAGGGATTTAACCACGGATTCTGGAGGGATTTAACCACGGATTCTGGAGGGATTTAACCACGGATTCTGGAGGGATTTAATCACGAATTCTGGAGGGATTTAACCACGAATTCTGGAGGGATTTAACCACGAATTCTGGAGGGATTTAACCACAAATTCTGGTGAACTTAACCATGAATCCTAAGGAATTAAACCACGAATTCTGGAGGGATTTAACCATGAATTTTGGAGGAATTTAAGCACGAATTCTGGAGGGATTTAACCACGAATTCTAGAGGGATTTAACCACGGATTCTGGAGGGATTTAACCACGGATTCTGGAGGGATTTAACCACGGATTCTGGAGGGATTTAATCACGAATTCTGGAGGGATTTAACCACGAATTCTGGAGGGATTTAACCACGAATTCTGGAGGGATTTAACCACAAATTCTGGTGAACTTAACCATGAATCCTAAGGAATTAAACCACGAATTCTGGAGGGATTTAACCATGAATTTTGGAGGAATTTAAGCACGAATTCTGGAGGGATTTAACCACGAATTCTGGAGGGATTTAACCACAAATTCTGGTGAACTTAACCATGAATCCTAAGGAATTAAACCACGAATTCTGGAG
The DNA here is from genome assembly GCF_036898095.1 of Palaemon carinicauda. Taxonomy (NCBI): domain Eukaryota; kingdom Metazoa; phylum Arthropoda; class Malacostraca; order Decapoda; family Palaemonidae; genus Palaemon; species Palaemon carinicauda. The sequence continues at coordinate 823,576 of NC_090744.1, forward strand.
GGATTTAACCATGAATTTTGGAGGAATTTAAGCACGAATTCTGGAGGGATTTAACCACGAATTCTAGAGGGATTTAACCACGGATTCTGGAGGGATTTAACCACGGATTCTGGAGGGATTTAACCACGGATTCTGGAGGGATTTAACCACGGATTCTGGAGGGATTTAATCACGAATTCTGGAGGGATTTAACCACGAATTCTGGAGGGATTTAACCACGAATTCTGGAGGGATTTAACCACAAATTCTGGTGAACTTAACCATGAATCCTAAGGAATTAAACCACGAATTCTGGAGGGATTTAACCATGAATTTTGGAGGAATTTAAGCACGAATTCTGGAGGGATTTAACCACGAATTCTAGAGGGATTTAACCACGGATTCTGGAGGGATTTAACCACGGATTCTGGAGGGATTTAACCACGGATTCTGGAGGGATTTAACCACGGATTCTGGAGGGATTTAACCACGGATTCTGGAGGGATTTAATCACGAATTCTGGAGGGATTTAACCACGAATTCTGGAGGGATTTAACCACGAATTCTGGAGGGATTTAACCACGAATTCTGGAGGGATTTAACCACAAATTCTGGTGAACTTAACCATGAATCCTAAGGAATTAAACCACGAATTCTGGAGGGATTTAACCATGAATTTTGGAGGAATTTAAGCACGAATTCTGGAGGGATTTAACCATGAATTCTAGAGGGATTTAACCACGGATTCTGGAGGGATTTAACCACGGATTCTGGAGGGATTTAACCACGGATTCTGGAGGGATTTAATCACGAATTCTGGAGGGATTTAACCACGAATTCTGGAGGGATTTAACCACGAATTCTGGAGGGATTTAACCACAAATTCTGGTGAACTTAACCATGAATCCTAAGGAATTAAACCACGAATTCTGGAGGGATTTAACCATGAATTTTGGAGGAATTTAAGCACGAATTCTGGAGGGATTTAACCACAAATTCTAGAGGGATTTAACCACGGATTCTGGAGGGATTTAACCACGGATTCTGGAGGGATTTAACCACGGATTCTGGAGGGATTTAAACACGAATTCTGGAGGGATTTAACCACGAATTCTGGAGGAATTTAACCACGAATTCTGGAGGGATTTAACCACAAATTCTGAGAGGAATTTAACCTCGAAATCTGGAGAGATTCAACAGCGAATTCTTGAGGGATTTAACCATGAATCTTACGAAGATTTAACCACGAATCTTAAGGAGATTTAACCACGAATCTTAATGAGATTTAATTCCGACTCCTAGGGTAAGATTATTAACACGTTAAGAAAAACAATATTGCAAAAACCCTTCTTTGACATCACGAAATTTAACAAGTTAAACTATCTGTTTACAAGACCAGACTCTCCATATACTGCTAAATTATTCAAAGCTATTGTTTTCCTCTATTACTTTTACATAATTCAAAAACAAATCGACACATGGAAAATACGTAAGAGTTATAAAAACTATAGAACTATAAGAAAAAAAAAACTAGCCTTGTTTCCTCTGTAAACGACCTGGAACTGACATCGTCAACATAGTCAACCAAACAGAAGTTCATGAAACCAATGTGCAATTGATATTTTTTGTTCAAAATATATACTAAATTAAAAATTGAGTTATTAATTAAAAGTGTCCATAAAATATACAATTCACAAATGATGACAGTTTTGAGTAATTATGAAAATCAGAGGAAACCAACAGATTTGCAGGATTTGGCAGACAATGGACAGTGTGTGGTGTCTTTTGTAAACAAACATGAAGGTTAACAATGTCTTTTCCGAAGGAAGACAAGACGTTTTAGGAAAACAAATCGAGATTGTTGTAAAAACAGTTAAAATTGCCTTGAAGACATTTTTAAACAAACAGTCGTTTCTCAAAAGGAAATTAATGTTTTTACGATGGATATAAAATTAATATGAAATGGTATTAACAATACAGAGATTTCGATATTTTCAAATTGTTATCCTAAACTCACAAAGACATAAATGTTCAAAAATTAATTTAACGAATGACTATATTAACAATTACAGCTATAAATTAATAACACGTAATTGATTATACCATTTAAGATTTAATATATTCACACTAAATTACTTCAGAGCAATATAAGCACATTGTTTAATAATGACTTAATTATATCAATAGATTACACCCGTGAAATTGAATGCCATCAGTATTAATCGAAATTACATCAATTTAACTTAATTACAGCAGGAATAATTAACTACATCGTTTACAAGTCACTAATTAATGATAAAGTATAAAAAGAAATACATCAGTAATAAATAAATCAAATACACAAATAATAGATCAGTTCGCTGTATTGATTAATTAAATAAATAAGTAATTTAAAAAATGACATCAGTAATATATAGGCACTAGAAGAATTGGAAGACCCAGGCCTACGTGGCTTAGGACTATAGAGCACGAAGTAGGAGATGATGAATGGAGAAGTATTGAATTAAAAGCTCAAGATAGAGACGACAGGCGAAATCTAACCGAGGCCCTTTGCGTCAATAGGCGTAGGAGAAGATGATGATGATGAATATATAAATTAAATACACAAGAAATAGACCAGTTAGCTGTAATGATCAATTAAATAAGTCCGATTAATTATTATAATTCGCATTAGTTAGCACAGAGCGTGAAGCAATTAATTAAAAAAGGCAAAACCAAAGTAATGAATAACTTCAACTCTAACCAACATTATTCGTGGATAAAAAAGTCTAGATTTCGTGGTCCACTTGGTCCAACCATCAACTCTCTCACCTGTCAGTCACACCTTAATGACAGATACTCAATCCCTCGACTACCCATAATATATATGAAGCTAATTAAATGTACATTATCGTGTTTATGATCTCATAAAATAGGTTACGATGTTTCAATGACTTTCTGAGTGGGGATACCTTAACGTGGTGAAAGGGTTTGCGTATCGCCATGAGCAGTAAAGCTGTACTAGTCAGGGACACATATACTAGGTTGGTTTGCTCTGAGTGAAGACAAACATCTC
>NC_090744.1:831609-843514 GCF_036898095.1 Palaemon carinicauda
AGGATACAGCATTAAGAATTCAAAGAATAGTCAATGATTTTGAAAATTGCGAACTATTGGATTATCTAAGAGGAATCACTCATAACTTGTCGTTTTGAGTACAAAGAAGACCTTTTGTCAGATTTTTTGTTTTCAAAATGGTGTGTTTATTTTACTTTGCTTTGTTTTTAGAATGACTTTTGTGCTTGAAGTACTTTTTTTAATAAGTGCTGCTTTAAAAATATACTATCATAAAACCATAAAAGCAACTATAATTTGTAAAATACATCTATTTTCTTTAAAAAGTTTACAAGAGAATCTACTGGGCAATTATCATCTATTTAAAATAAGACTAGCGACAAACAGCTAATAATTCCCGAAGCCGAACAAAAAAAATTAAAAGCTTATTTAAAACCCTATTAATACTATATATTTATTTTTCCCTTTTAGAATAAAAAATGTTCATGGTTAATATAAAGACAATCTGGAAAAGCATAAAACAACTAAAAATTTATAATCTTTAAAGATTCAAGACGATGAAATTACAGACGATGTGATATATTGCTATGTATTTTTAATGCGGTGAAAATGCATCACATGTAATTCCCATGCGATGTAATTACCGCGATGAAATTACGGCGATGTAATTACAGTGAATCATATACATATATATATGTATATATACATATACATATACAGTAGATATATATATATATATATATATATATATATATATATATATATATATATATATATATATATATATATATATATATATATATATATATATCTTAATCAGTAATCACTTGCTAAAGACATATTTTTGTCGAAACACAGCTGTAGTAACAGAATAAATGAAAAGAAAAATTAAGTTTCTGTAACCACAGCCCTACACCCGAGAATCTGAGAAAATACAAGAATTCTTATAGGAAACACATTGATGCCACTGATACAGGCACGCAGACACGAACGCACACACATAAAAACAAACTCAAAAATTATTTATGTAAGACAATACTTTTAACACCATTCTCAGGATAAGGGTCAAACAAGAGATAGTTGAATGACGCCAAGAAAAGTATTAAACTTATAACTGTTTTGAATATTAATACTTACAATGAAACACTTATTTCTCGCCTCTGTGCTTTACCTTGACCTTTGACCTTAACATGTATTAATTGGCGTGGATTTTCATACACTCAAATATGAACCAAGTTTGAAGTCTGGGGACTTCACTTTGGTCGGGCAAAGAAGGAAGACGTGTTTTCAAGTGCCCCTGTCTTTCTCAACTTTGAGATTATACCATGGGCTCTTTCTCGTTTTTCTACTGTTCCAGCAGTGTATTAAAGTGATGTGATACTAGCGGTGTGTTTTTAGTGTTATATGTGCCAAGACAGTGTTGTAATTTAGGCAAATTTACTTTTGATTACACACCTGGCGAACCAGCTTCTTGGCCGGTGAACGAGTATGCCCTGAGGCGACTTGCCTCGGGGGTTAGGGGCTCGTAGTGTCTCCCTCCCGCTCTCCCTCCGTTTCCAAGAAACACAGAACTGGCAGTTAATCAAAACATAAAAACAGGTTAGTTAAGATGGCTTATAATACACAACATGCTCTCAGGAGGAAAGACTCCTTTGGCCTGCATTTTACAGCGCCTTATGTGACCATGGAAAGTGTTAGTAATGTGTTGTTTAATCATATGAAATTAGGAATTAGTGACATGAAAGGTGTTCAGAATATAAATAGAAATAAGATTGTGGTAAAGCTAATCTCTGCAAATGTATTTGCCGATGTTTTGAAGAATTTCGAGGATAAAGTTATAAAGTTAAGTGAAACAGACTCTGTGAAAGTTATAAATTTAAGTTCACAAGTTTCGTATGTATCGATAAGGAACGCACCGTTCGAGATGGATGATAAAGTGATAATAGATATTTTGAATAGGTATGGAAAGGTAGAGCACTTAAGGCATAACAAATTTGCAGTTGGGCCCTTTGAGGGTTTATTCAATGGCGTTCGCACAGCAAAGATGAGAGTTAAAGAAAACATCCCTTCATCAATTTATATTGGTGGCTATAATTTAACCTTCTTATATAGTGGACAGAGTAGAACATGTTACAAATGTGGGAAAGAGGGTCATCTAGTAAAGGACTGCATTTTGAATATTAGTGAGAGTAATTACATTATTAATGAGGGAGATTTCCCTGAAATACCTAAGAATGGAAAGAGTAGTTCATCCAGCGCGAACAATAATGGAAGGGAAGATGAGAATGGAGGTGGAGCCAAATCGGCGAATGGAAAAGAGAGAAAGGGGCTAGAAGTAAGGAACGATAATTCGGGCTTGGGCCATGAAAGCATCAGAACGACCACCGCGACGAGGACTGGCGATGGACGAATGGACGAAGTGGAAACGGACAACGAAAGACAAGATGAGGAAGGAGCTGGAAGGCTTGTGGAAATTCCCGCATCACCTGACGAAGGACTCGTTATTTCGACAGTTGAAGCAGAAATCCACGCAGACGAGACAGACATTGGAAAGGAAATGGACGTTCAATTATGTGTCGTACAAAATAAGGAGGATTCAATCGAAGAGGTGATAAGTGAAATTCAGGAATGTGAAGATAATGAAGAGAATAATGTGGACTGTGGTGGGGAAACTACAATAGACAGTGTTTTCAACCTTGGTAACACAAGTGACGCCGAAATGTGGCAAGCTACAATTAGTGACGAACCAAGCAAAGGCATTCGTCTGAGGCTAACAAAGGATAATGGTGTGCTTTCCGAGTCGAACATGGGCGAAGATACATCAGTGTTTGATGAACCTAAAAGTAGTTCTGAAGACGAGATGAATCGATTGCCAGTGAATAAACGTTTCAAATTGGATGAATGATTTAGATTTTCTTTCTTATATTTGTAACCTTCACTTACTTAAATTTAGCAACTGTTAATGTTAATGGATTATGTATGTCTTATAAGCAAAGTAAATTGATTGATTTTATGTACTTTTATCATTTGGATGTAATATTTGTGCAAGAACACAATGTCAAAGATATTTCGCAACTTGAGTATGTTGAAAAGCATTGCGATATAATATTGAATCCAACTGTCTTGTTGAAGGGAGGTACTGCTATCCTCTTCAATAAAAAGTCGAGAGTGAAGGTTCTGAATCAGGAGATGGATGTAAAGGGCCAAATAATCAGTGTAAAATGTACATATCAAGGAACAGATTTTCTATTAATAAATGTGTATGCCCCTTCAGGGACAAATAAGAAAAAGGAAAGAGAGGAACTGTTTTTAAATGTTTTGTTATATTACATGAGAGACAATTTACGAAACTTGATTATAGGTGGGGATTGGAACAGCGTAACGAGCAAAAGAGATTGCTCTAATCCTGATAATCATATAATTTCAACAGCTCTTCAAAGATTAAAAAATGATTTACAACTTAAAGATGTGTGGCTCTTGAAAAACCATTTGATTGAATATACGTATGTTAGGCATAAGTATGGTTCTAGGATTGATCGCATATACGTTAGAGATCTGAAGAATAATATAAGTGAATCTGAAAATATTCCATTAAGCTGGTCTGATCATAATTCTGTTACGGTTAAGATTAAGATGGACAATGATATTAGCTTTGGTAAGGGATACTGGAAATTAAATACAAGTATTCTGAAAAATACAGTAGTGATAGAAAACTTTGTTCAATTTTGGAGCTATTTGAAAAGAAAGATGGGTGATGTACAGTTTCATTCTATTTTAGACTGGTGGATTTATGCAAAAGATCAGCTTAGACTCTTTTTTGTTAAAGTTTCAAAGACAATAAATCAGGAGAGATTTGGCTTACTGAATCTGCTGAAAGCAGAATTAAGGCGGAATTATTGGATCCATTCTGAAAACTGTAATAACTTTTACAAAATAGAGGAACTTAAAGACAGAATAAATGTAATTGAAAATGAGATATGTGAAGGGGTCAATGTAAGAGCTAGAATTGATGAAAGAATGTATGGGGAAAAAATATCTGCATATTTACTTGGAAAAGAAAAGAATGTAAAAACAAGTATCGATAAATTGTGTGTAAAAGAGGGTGCATATGTAACAGACACAAAGTCTATACAAAGGTATGTATTAGAATTTTATGAAAATTTGTATAAAAAACAATCTATAGATTTTGATTTGAAATATAAATTTCTTGAAAATATGAACAGTGTCATAGATGATGATATGAACTTAAACCTGAAGGCTGAATTAACAGAGAAAGAAGTTTGGGAAGCTATATCAGGAATGAAAAATGGGAAATGTCCTGGTGTTGATGGATTAGCCGTCGAATTCTACAAAACTATGTGGAGCATTGTAAAAAACGAACTTATGAAAGTACTGAAATTCTCATTTACTAATTTTAAAATGTGGAAAGACTCAAATAAAGGTGTCATTAAACTTTTACCAAAAAATGGAGATAAGTGTAATCTTAATAACTGGAGGCCCATAACTATGCTAAATGTAGATTATAAGATTATAGCGAAGGTTTTAGCAAACAGGTTAAAATCAGTGATATCTCTTTTCGTATCAGAGGAACAGTTTTGTGCTGTCCCAGGAAGGTCAATTATTAACTGTAACACCTTGCTAAGAGATTTAATATACTTCCAAAAAAATGAAAACAAGAAAGCTGCCCTGATTAATCTTGATTGGTATTGTGGCGGGATGTTGCAAAAACAACCCCCACACCCTTGAATCTTACTTACTTACAATGGTCTCCACAAAACAAACTTTCCCCTTACGTAATCTACAACCAGACTCTTGGACAAAAGGACAAAACAAAACAAAACATAACCTTAAAACTATAATTCTTAAACCTTAAAATAAATCATAAACCATCAACATTCAAAATAAATACTTTAAACCAATCAAAACTTAACACTTTAAACTAATCAAAACTTAACACTAAGATAAATAAAACTAAATATATAATTAACAAAAAAAACCTTTCCGCAATCCAATAAATCCTAACGAAACTTAAAACTAACCGCAACCCAAACATGAAAACACAAAACACATATATTACGAGTTCAACACCAAAATTTGTATGCTCATATATATTATTTGCAACACAGTCGTTCACAAACTGCCGAACTGTCTTTCACGGCACAACCCTCAATCTGTGATTAACAGGTTAAACTGTATGGCAAGTTGCCACCACTGCCTCCCTAATCGGGGTCGTAATCATCATCGTCATCATCCTTATCATCATTATCATCATCAATAGCAGCAATCAAAGTAAACAGGCCAGGTCATCGACAATCGTTAATCCAAAAAAAAAGCAGTCTAAATATGATCAGTTCCAGGCCAGGTCATCAACAGTAATCCACTTTCTAGAAATTTAGTCACTCCAAAGGAGGAATCGCAGCCTGCCAAAATAAAAAAGAAAAACACTTACGAACACTTCTAGCTAACTGAACTATCGCACTATAATCAAAGATAAATAATAAATTGTTCCTATCATTCACAATCACGACAAGCAAAGATAAACAAAACTGTACTTACTTTGAAAATCAAAAACCACTTCCACGCTGGTCAGAAAAATATAAATGTAATCCAGCTCTCACACAACTGCCTTATGCTGCAGTCAAATAAAAAAGCATTCGCTCCGAAACATTCACCACTGTCGTAACCTTACTAAAAATGTAAACAAACAATCTCATTTATACCAACAGTCTTCCTCACCACAAACGATCGTTACACTAACTACTTTCGCTCGCTAACACAATATCTCTCTCTCTCTCTCTCTCTCTCTCTCTCTCTCTCTCTCTCTCTCTCTCTCTCTCTCTCTCTCTCTCTCTCTCTCACACACACACAGGATTTGGCAAAACAGAAATAAAAATAAAGCAAAAATAAATCCTCCACATTCCTCCCCCCTTACTTTGCCAAATCCTTCTCACACAACACTTACATTATTTTTTTCATAACCCAGTCGCAGTCGGGAACGGGACCTCTACTCCGAGTAACTGGGCCTCCATATACTCTCTCATTCACTTCTTCCTTATCACAATCATTAGCTACATTAACACTATTCTTATCTAAATCCCTATCATCTAATATATCATGTACAATCATATCTACCTCGTTCTCATCTGGCCCTATAATTACACTCATTTCTGTAAACAGTTCATCCATTTCATCAAAAACATTCTCAACTTTAGTAAAAGATTCATTCATACTACTAATCATTCTCCTATCTCTCACTCTCGCATTCGTCATCCTTTCTTTTACATCACCTAAGGAAAAGCCACACACACTATAGGTATCATTCATACTCAGCCATGATTCATCTGTATTAATACATTTATCCTCCACACTCACTTGCACATTTACACCCTTGTCATACTTATTCGTATTCTTACCTATTCCTATAAATTTCCCTTGCACTTTCTCCTCACTTAAAACTTTCAAACGCCTCTTTTTCCTATATTCAACTAACACTAATTGTTTATTTTCCAGCCCTAATTTCTCATGCATACTAGGTTCATACTTGCTCATTTCCAACCAATTACTCATCCCATTCTCACAAACATTGATCTTATTCCTTCCACACACACAGGAGGACTCACCCAGCTGAACCCTCTTACACTCTAGTTTCCCGAACATCCTGGCTGACTTATTCCCTTCTTCCTACATACCCTAGCTACATGCCCATCTGCACCACATTCAGTACACTTACCCCGCGGCTCCTTGCACATTCTAGCATAATGACCATCCTTACCACAATTACCACAAATCACATTCATACGATTACTCCTACATCCACTTGCTACGTGCCCAGTCATACCACACCGATAACACTTAATCACTTTCTCTTTCTTACAGTCGCTAATACGATGCCCTGTCTCTCCACACCCGAAACATGCTCCTAATGCCCATCTACATTCATTCTTCTTATGACCTTCCTTTCCACACCTATAACACTTTTCATTACGGACACGACTATCTGACATACCTCGATGCGCACTAACACTCCTATCCCTATTGCGCCAATTACCCTGCCTAAATCCTTCATTTGTCCTTACAGGTATTCCCACATTACTCGCCCTAACACTCCTATCTACTACATTATCAGCTACCCTCATTGGTCCTCTCAAAATTGCATCCTGATAACTACCAAATTCTATTACACTTTCTTCCATTCCAGTTCTTACACTCACAGATTTACTTTCTTTCATGCACCTATCTAACTCATAATCCTCAACTATCTCTAGTATATCATCCCATGTCAATCTCTCTTGCGTCCACCTCATTTTCTCCTTGCGTTTCAAATTAATAAATTCACACACATTCTCAGGTACTGTTGCCAAAAACTTCCTCATTAACTCCTTATTCTCATTTATACCTTCATCCCCATACTTCTTCCTAGCTAAAGTTTCCAACCTACATACGTACATTGATATCGCTTCTCCTGCATTCATCCGTGCTTCATCAAAATCATTCTTACGCTTATACTTAACACTCACTTTCATACGTTTTACCTGCTCAATTATTCTCTGTTTCACACTTTCATAATCAACGTCCCCTACACTCATTATCACTCCATACATCGTCAACAAATACCCAGTCAAATATTCTCCTAACTCCCTAGCCCAAACTCTTTTACTATCACCATACTTATCCTGACAATACCTCTCATACTCCTTGAAAAAATCATATACGTCCCTACTGCTATGCTCATTGAACCTTTCACACCGAGGTACCTCTCTCATAAACACAGTCTTACACACATCACGTTCATTCTCACTGCTATCATCACTGTCTACTCCCTTGTTACCTTCTTCGTCATTTGAATACAATGAATCCACTTCCACACTTAAATTCCTATCCTTAACCATTCCTTTCTTACCCTTTTTCTTACTTACCACTTTCACCCATTCACGATCGTCCTTGCTATCAGCCTGATACTTTTTCTTCCCTTTCTTCACATCACTTTTACCTTTCCTTTCATCTTTCCTCTTCCCTTTCTGTTCATCCTTACTATGCCTAATTCCCTTATCTTCAATATCACCATCACTATTACTACTATCACTATCACTTCCTTTCCCATTATCACCTACCTTAACCTTCTCTTTCACTACCAACCCATTACCCGAAGCTGAGGACACTCCTCCGACTGCACCTTCACCCATTATAGTTTTCATCATCCCCATGACTTGCCCCATCATATCTTCCATTCGTTTCTCCATTCGTTCTTCATTCTCTCGCATCCTCATCTCAACACATTCTTCCACTCTCTCTACTGTCCCCTTTAACTCCCTAAGCTCCTTCTGCATCGCCGCATTCTCCCAGTTCAACCTCTCATTCTCTATTAGCAACCTCTCCTCACGCTCCTTACTCAGCCGCAATTCCTCCTTCAGTAACTTGTTCTGCTCTTCCATTTTTCATCAACCTTATATCTAATATCTTATCCTATCAGTCCTTCGTCCAAGAGTCCAGCTATCAGTCCCGCCTCAGCAGTCCCTGTTCGGGCGCCAAAATAATGTGGCGGGATGTTTAAAAAACAAGCCCCACACCCTTGAATCACTCTTACTGACAATGGTCTCCACAAAACAAACTTTCCCCTTACGTAATCTACAACCAGACTCTTGGACAAAAGGACAAAACAAAACAAAACATAACCTTAAAACTATAATTCTTAAACCTTAAAATAAATCATAAACCATCAACATTCAAAATAAATACTTTAAACCAATCAAAACTTAACACTTTAAACTAATCAAAACTTAACACTAAGATAAATAAAACTAAATATATAATTAACAAAAAAAACCTTTCCGCAATCCAATAAATCCTAACGAAACTTAAAACTAACCGCAACCCAAACATGAAAACACAAAACACATATATTACGAGTTCAACACCAAAATTTGTATGCTCATATATATTATTTGCAACACAGTCGTTCACAAACTGCCGAACTGTCTTTCACGGCACAACCCTCAATCTGTGATTAACAGGTTAAACTGTATGGCAAGTTGCCACCACTGCCTCCCTAATCGGGGTCGTAATCATCATCGTCATCATCCTTATCATCATTATCATCATCAATAGCAGCAATCAAAGTAAACAGGCCAGGTCATCGACAATCGTTAATCCAAAAAAAAAGCAGTCTAAATATGATCAGTTCCAGGCCAGGTCATCAACAGTAATCCACTTTCTAGAAATTTAGTCACTCCAAAGGAGGAATCGCAGCCTGCCAAAATAAAAAAGAAAAACACTTACGAACACTTCTAGCTAACTGAACTATCGCACTATAATCAAAGATAAATAATAAATTGTTCCTATCATTCACAATCACGACAAGCAAAGATAAACAAAACTGTACTTACTTTGAAAATCAAAAACCACTTCCACGCTGGTCAGAAAAATATAAATGTAATCCAGCTCTCACACAACTGCCTTATGCTGCAGTCAAATAAAAAAGCATTCGCTCCGAAACATTCACCACTGTCGTAACCTTACTAAAAATGTAAACAAACAATCTCATTTATACCAACAGTCTTCCTCACCACAAACGATCGTTACACTAACTACTTTCGCTCGCTAACACAATATCTCTCTCTCTCTCTCTCTCTCTCTCTCTCTCTCTCTCTCTCTCTCTCTCTCTCTCTCTCTCTCTCTCTCTCACACACACACAGGATTTGGCAAAACAGAAATAAAAATAAAGCAAAAATAAATCCTCCACAGTATAAAGCATTCGATATGGTAAATCTGGACTTTCTATTCGGAACGTTATACAAACTTGGATTTTCTTTAGAATTTGTAAACTTGATTAGGATGCTTTATAAGGATGCCAAAAGCTGTATATCTACAAATGGCCATATATCTGACCCTTTTCTAATAGGCAAGTCTGTTCGACAGGGTTGTCCATTATCGATGATTTTATTTGTTATAGCTCAAGAACCATTGTATAGAATGCTGAAGGTTAGGTTGGGAACTTTTTCTCCAGATCTTCCGAATGGGTTAAAAACTGTAGTGGTTGGCTTTGCAGATGATAGCACTATTATTGTCAATAAGTTGGAAGGTATTGAGGAAACTTCACGGGTTATTAATGAGTACGAAAAGGCAAGTGGAGCGAAACTTAATAAAAAGAAAACTTACATTGTGGGAATTGGCTCGTGGAAAGACAAACTCGAATGGCCAGAAACAGGGATAGAAGTGAAACAAGGCAGTTTTAAAATCCTAGGTATAATCCATAATAATGATTATGAACTATCTGTAAGGGTGAACTGGGAAAATATCAAGGATAATATTTCAAAAATGATAGGGCCACTTTATAAACGAAGACTAACTTTATTTCAAAAGAGTGTAATAATTAATGTAAATGTATTATCAAAGGCATGGTATGTGTCTCAGGTATTTCCCATTCCAGCTGATATTGGTAAGTACATAGAAAAGTGTACCTTCAAATATCTCTGGAATGGGAATTATCAACCTATTAAAAGGAAAACTATGTATCTTCTAAAGAGTCAAGGTGGATGTGGTATAGTAAATCTAACTGTGAAAGCCAATTGTATGCTTTTCAACAGTTTTTACAAAAGTATTGTCAATAGATTAATGGGATGTGAAATAGCTGCATATTATTGTAAGCTGAGGCTTTCTTATCTTGTTGATTTTAACAGATTTAGTGAATCTACCATTTTTAGCACTCCATATTATGACAAAATAATGACGATATTTCACTCTGTAATAAATGTAAAGACCTATCCTTTGCTGAAATTAAAACACATTTACTCTCACATGCTGAGAGGTGAATCAGTTCTGCCAAGTATTGAAGAAAGTTATCCATTGTTTAACTGGAATATAATATGGGAAAATTTGAATAACAAGTGGATTGATCCAGTAAATAGAGAAATATTGTTTAAATACAGCCACGAAGTCTTAGCTACAAAGGATAGGTTATTTATGATGAAAATTACGGACAGTTATTTGTGTGGCAATTGTGGAGAGCCTGAAACAATTATGCATTTAGTATATTTTTGTAGATTTAGAGGAACAGTTGTGAATTGGATTAAAACATTTTTGAACAAGGTTTGTAAAATACACACACAAAGCTTTCTAAAGGTTTTAAAACTGGATTTTCAGGCCTATTCTAAAAGAGACAGAAACACAGCAATGTTATTAATAAGTGAATTTATAATTGGGATCTGGTACCTTCATAAGGTAATGCCCTCAGCAGATGAGTTAAGTATGATCTCCTTTATTAAAAGTAGAATATTCAAGACAAGATTTATATTGTTCAAGTCACTAGAGGATAAATGTCTTTTACATTTTACAAAAGAATATGTTAATTTGGATAAAAATGAGTAAATTAGTGTGAGAAATTCCTTAATGATAATTGAAGTTTAAAATATATAAAATATAGTAATCTTGATTTATTGCATTATCAGCTTGTCTTTATGTTATGTAAATATTAATATGACTAATGTTAGTATATGCTAATGATGAATTATAAACATCAGAAAAACCAATATCAAAATATAAATTATATGTTTATATAAATATGTATTTGTAAAAATGAACTTGTAAACTGTATATTTTCTTAATAAAAGTAAAAAAAAAAAAAAAAAAAAGTTTGAAGTCTCTGTGACAACGATGTCCAAACTTATGGCTGATTACGTGAATTTGAAGTTTTGCTTGACCTTTGACCTTGACCTTCCAAAATTTAATCATTTCCAGTTTTTTACATAACAGTTAATCACTGCAAATTTATTTTATTCTACGAAAAAAATTATGGCCAGGAAGCTCTTCACAAACAAACCCACACACAAACATAACCTTCCAACTTCGTTGGCGGAGGTAATAAATGTATAAAAAAAAAAACGAATATTATACAAAAATACATAAGATGACAGACATTAAGGAATAACCAAACTGTATCAGTAGTATTTCC
>NC_090744.1:844014-856514 GCF_036898095.1 Palaemon carinicauda
GTAGATGGACGTCCTTCCAATCTTTGTGGTCCATAGGCAGGGCCAGCGACAAGGGTTTACACTCCTCTAGGGAGGGGCAAGACTTGCCGGCCTCGATTGCTTTTAGTACAGCCAGAAACCCTTTCTGTAAAAGGGGGAAGGCTCTAGTAGGCGAGGACACAAAGGAAGGGAGCTTCCTATTCAATGCAGCTACCTTTGAGTTAGAGAAGCCCCTCTCTTTCATCGAAGATGAAAGTAGAGCTTGAGCCTTAGCATGGTCATCACTATGACCTCCTTCGGCTCTGCCTCCTCCTTTGAAGCTGGTTCCTTCCTCAGCCGGACATAACAGTCCGGATATGGTGCCTTGCTGGGCCAGAATTCCACCCTCCAGGGGAACTGAGCCCAGCATATCCGAGATGACGATCTTTCCAGTCGTCATCGACATGTGCTCAGCATACCTCCATGGGTTAGCATCCGAGCACAAAGGAAGGTCTTTCACATTGAGCTTTTCTGGGGCCCATGTGATTCTGCAAGGCACTGCATTCGCAGTTCCATTGCAGCCGCCTTCTCCTGATTCTCCTTCTGCATTTGTTGGATCATTCCAACAATAGAAGAGAGGGCCTGTCCCAGCTCTACTGGGAGACCGGCCGATGTAGAGGGGCTTGAACTTCATCCTGGGCTTCTGCAAGGAGGTCTTCCTCCTGACACCCGTCCACATCAGATATCCTGTCATTTAGCTGGATGTCTTGCATCGCGACCGCGACTTCAGCATCCACCTGGATCTGAACTTAGGGGATCTCCTCTTGAGGCTGGGGAATCACTGCATCAGCTGATGCCTTAGGGAAAAGATACGCCCTCATCTTCTCACTTGGAAGATAAGGGCCAGAAGTGTACTTTTGGAAGCCCCTTACCCAGGTACGAAGCTTCTTCCTAGCTATTTAAATGTCTCATTAATCAGGTTAGTGCACACAGTACATACCTGAGGGTCCCAATACCGGAGATCATCCTTGGAGACAGCGTATGCTGCGTGTCTCCTACAAAACTCATGTCCGCAGAGGTTCTTGCTGCTGACATTGCAGAAAGCACTTCCCCACTTCGGAGTGTCCTTCTGTAAAGAGAAGAAATTTCCATGAGTATCAAGTGAACTATGTATCACTGGATATGCATAGTATAGCATAACAATTCAGAAATTAAAGACACACACTTGTGTTTCCCTCACAACCCATTGCTGCAGCCTTCCAGATAATAAAATCAAAATGGTTTATCTCTACTAGAGTAACCAATGCAAAGTTTCCAGAGGAAACAGGTGGAGCTCACACCTAGGCAATGATTTTAAAATCCGGGATAATAGACAGGGAAGAACTCTGCTTCTTGTCTGAAGGCAACAGCAAAGGGCCGTGCAAGAAAACACAATAGTGTTAGAAGATACAGTGCTGTACCTAAACTTTTACTATAGTTTTCTTCTTACTGTATATGCTATACAGAAGAATACTAGTACAGTATAGGAGGATGTGTGCCGGCCTGCCTTTGCCGGCCGGCACACACCACAATTAGCTTTAAAGTATACTACTTAACAGCTATAGGGCGGCAGCCCTCTGGTTCAAATGCCTGTGCCGGCGGCAGCAGCTGCCGGCCAGCAACAGCCAGTGTTGGCTGGCAATGATTGCCGGCCAGCAACTACACAAGGTAGTACCCAGCTGCCGGCCACACTCTCGGTGGCCGGCAGACAAGGACTGACATAAGCCGGCCGGCAAAGGTACAAGGACCGATGCCAGCCGGCAGCAAAAGAACCAGAAGACTACACCTGCCCGGCTGCCGGCCTCATAGGCCGGCAGCCGGCCTCATAGGCCGGCAGCCGGGACAGGTACAGCACTAGAAGAAAATAGAATGGATGCCGGGATAAGAGTGTACACAACCCCCCAAGCCCGGCAACCGAAAGAGTGCATATAAGGAAGGGGAGAAACTTAATTCAGGCTTCCTTGACCAATGCCGTCCGGCTCTGCCGGCAGGCATGGATGAGGGACCAAGAGAGGTCCGGGCAGCACTCGAAAACATAAGACCCTTGCCGTCCAGCATCTCTGCCGGCCGGCAATGGGCTTAGTCAATTCCATATCCCAACCTATACTAGGTCCAGAAGTAGAATGACATACAGTACAGTAATACCCCTGCCGGCCAGCTCTGCCGGCCGGCAAGGTACAGTACAGTAATGGCTAGGCCATTACGGAGATAGAGGGGGAAGGGACAAGAGGGTCCTGCCAACCTTGCGTTAGTGACAGATCACCCGCAGCCAAGAACTTTGTCTTAGCCTAAGGGAGATCTAAGGGAAAGGGCCAGCGCAGTAGTATAATACCTGCCAGCTTCCAGAGCACCAAAGCAAGGAAGGCGTTGCTACTCCCAAGGGAAGATTTATCCTCCCCGAGAACAGCAACAGGACTTAGTCTGGTCGATCACACAAGAAGGAATCATAACTACAGAAACCTTCGATAGTGACCTAAGGGAGCTAAGCTCCCTTTGTAAGTGTTAGGTCAGCGAGGGAGACTCTGCCCCAAGCCAAACAACACGGACTCAGACTAAAAACTCTGTTGTTCTGTCCCTCTTTGAACCAGACTCTGCTGGAACAGGAAGGTACAGTAACACCCTAGTATAGTTTTATCGAAAATAAATTCGGAAAAAACCACTTAGGGATAAGCCCAAGGCTTAAACAGAGGGAAAGGGATTGCATACCTTCTCCGAAGAAAAGAAAGCAACCGGGGAGTATAATAAAGTATACTAAGGCTCCATAAGCAATTAGCCTAGGCACCAAGAGAATCGATTACCTAATTCACCGAAACTCTCACGTATACAATCTTGGAAATATTCCACACAGTCTAAAATGTATAAAATATAGCCTAAAGCTTCAATAAAATTTTAATTACACTCGGAAAAACCAAAATCATGCATTAAGTACTAGGACCAAACGACTAGGCTACATGGCCTAGCGTAGGCCAGAATGGCGAATACTTCGCCAAATAATACTAAGCACGAAAGGAAATCCTATGTAAAGCTAAATAGCTAAAATTTATTAAGCAAAACAACCAGGAATGTCACTCTGACTAACTAATTTATACCTAGCGAGTGACAGTGTCCAGGACACCTCTGGTAGGCTACGGCTCTTGTATCAAAGATTAATCCTATTAATCACTCAAAATTTTACCAAGAGCCTACATTTATACATAACAGACACTATACTCAACTTATCCGAGGCCAACGAAGACGAAGAAGCCATGAAAAGCTGAATAAATCCAAGATTTGCGAGAAAAACAGGAAAAAACACCGAGTTGTTAAGCTACGCAAAAAGGAATACAGATGGCGCCAGGATTGGCGCCAGGCACGCATACGAATCGGGGGATAGGGAAGCCTTGGGAGCGGCTCCTCTTTTTCTTTCCCGAATTCGTATCTCGTCAATCTCCCTCCTACGAGACGAATCTCTGTTCAGGTCGTAGATTGCCATGTGACGTGTCTAGAATACGTCCTCTGATATGTCGCGATATCCCTTTCACGAGGGATACTCGCTCCAGGAGTTAGAATTCTGGTACCTTAAGGTAAATTCTCTGGGAATATCGCCGTAGTTGTAATATACCCTAGGAAGCTACCCTATAGGAACTTCCATCAGGACGACATGGCTTGAGCCCAAAAATATATATATATATATTTATATATATATATATATATATATATATTTATATATATATATATGTATATATATATTATATATTATATATATATATATATATATATATATATATATATATATATATATATATATATTTACATATTTATATATACATATGTATATATAAATGTATATATATTTATATATATGTATATACTATATATATATATATATATATATATATATATATATATATACTGTATATATACTGTAAATATATATACATATATATATACTGTATATATATATATTTATGTATACATATGTATATATATATGTATATATTTACATATGTATATACTATATATATATATATATACTGTATATATATATATATATATATATATATATATATATATATATATATATATATACTGTATATATATATATATATATATATATATATATATATATATATATATACTGTATATATATACTGTATATATATATATATATATATATATATATATATATACTGTATATATATACTGTATATATATATATATATATATATATATATATATATATATATATATATTATACTGTATATATATATATATATATATATATATATATATATATATATATATATATATATATTATACTGTATATATATATATATATATATATATATACACATATGTATATATATGTATATATATACATATGTATATATATGTATATATATATACATATGTATATATGTGTATATATATAAATATATGTATATATATTTATATATAAATATATATATTTATGTAATATTTAGAATAGTAATATTACATGTTTAAAACAAATGACGTAATATGTCATGTTGGTTGGAAGAGCTGGCCGTGAGATTTGCTATGGTCAACTCAAATTGTGTACAGGATGTAAGATGCTAAGTTGTCATTCTTTCTTAGTGTCAACACATTAACTCTTCGTGTGAAAGTTTGTGACGTCACCGGATGCAGGTGTCTTCCGATTCCGTCACGTGTCTAAAGTAAACCAAGCATACGATATCTGTGATATCGATAATTTATTCAGTTCTTATCTAAACTTCACCAGAATTGGTCATGTGGACCAACACAGCTTCCTCCAGTGATGGAGATGTTTAACTCAGTTGTTTATATACAATAAAACTTAAAAACCACTAAGATGTGTTCAATAAACCATCTAAATTACATCTGAAAACAACTCATACTCAAATGTGTGCTTAAGACAGTAGCAAACCAATAAATGGTGGCAGCGATTAAACTCAAAGACAGCGGTTAAACTCTAAGAATTAGAGAAATATCTTCAAGACTTCAACATAAAAGCTGTGAAACCAGAGAAATATCTTCAAGACTTCAACATAAAAGCTGTAATACCTGATAAAGATCTTCAAGAACTCAGAACTATCTACAAGAATCTACAATTTTGACTAAGTCCAACGAAAATGCTAACACCAACATATGTTAGTATACAAATAGAATCTTCAATCAACATCCTAGGAAACCCAAGGACTGGCATTCAACTATTGCAAAACATATCCAGGAAGACCTACATTCTACAAGAAACTAGAACGAGACATCGCTAACAAAACATCAAGAGAGAGAGAGAGAGAGACGACTCGACTTCATATATAAGCTAAGTACAGAGATTTTGTATTCATTTCAGTTTGTGCAGTGAAGTGTAGTTATCACAAGTCGTTAGTCAATTATTACTGGGGTGAGTGAATTCCTAAACTTTGTTATAAGAAACTCCGAATTCTCATTTAGAATTTTTCTTTCTTTGTGCTAATTCCTTTTTCTTTCATAAACTCTTGGGGGGAAATGTATTGGGATTAGTAACATTGTTGGGGGAATTTTATTATACATATGCGTTTACGCAGTGGGCGTCTGTACTCATATAGATATTTTGATAGGATTGAAAGGGGTTAAAGAGATAGAAAAAAAAAGAATACAGCAGTCATGGCTCCTCCTGTCAGCCCTACCCCTGGACCTAGTGGTGTAGGCCAGGCTAATCCTCCTCCAATTGTGACGCTTGTAAATGCCAGGTCAGCAATCCTTCCTTTTCAAGGCCGTGTCAACGGGTTCTTGCCACAAAATGTGGAGTCATGGATTTCATCCGTTGATGCCCATTTAAATGCCAAACAAATCGTAGATCCTTTTGTACAATTACAAGAAGCTAAAAGTTTTATAGATTTTTCTAAGGGGGATGCGAGTGCGTATTTAAGAGGTGTTTCATTTCAGGAAGCAGTTACTTGGGATGATTTCAAAGTTAGGTTACGCGCGATCTATGGGGGTGAAGAAGCTTTGGATGTAGTGTTAACGTTACGAAATACACTTAATCAAGCCACTATGAATCGGCTTAATGTTGTTGAGAGAGCAGCTCTCATAGCTGATAGGCTTAACGAATATCAGGACATTTTAGGTAATTCCACTTGGGTTACTAACGATAATATCTCCGTGAAAGATTTTTTACGATTAATGTATTTAACTTGCATGACACTTATGTTGCCTGAAGCTTTAGTGCGGTGCTTTGATAAGAAGTTAATGCCTGCAAGTACGGAATTGGATGTCTATAAACAGATAAAGAAGCACATGTCCAAGTGTCCAGATCTCGATCCCGTGTTAACTCAAGTTTTTGCTAAGAATGAAACAAAACCACAAACAGTGAACGTAATTAATAATCCAGTAGCGGGAGTGACGTGTTACAACTGCAAACGTCAAGGTCACATAAGCGCAGACTGTAGAACGAAATTTTGTTCAGTTCACAACACAGGATCACATTCTTATAGTCAATGTTACGCGCGTAAGACACAACAATATCCTAGAAATACACAGTCAATTCCACAGTCAGTTCCATATGGAAATAAAAAGAAAAATCCTCATTTTAACAATAAGAAGAAACAACAAAATGTCAATGCAGTTCAGAGTCCGAAACAAACAAACACTTCTTCAAATATCGCTGAGCCTGGGCCGTCAAACCAGACCTCGCAAAGTCAGCCTAATTTTCAGAATGTGCAGAGCAAAGCAAATACCACATAGTTAACTCTAGAGGGGAAGAGAGTGATGTTGGGTCAAGGTCATTTATGTCAACATCAATAGTAATGAATAATCAATTTAATGTTTTATCAGATAATTGTGAGACAATAGATTTTCCTATGGAACACACGGCCGAATTAAGTAAAACAGTGCATGCTCCCGTAGATTTGCAACGAATTCATACAATAATAAGCCAAAATGAGTTACGGCCAACCTTATATGCTGTAAATTTAGAACACAAATCCTTTACGTTATTTTTTGACTCTGGTAGTCCACGTAATATTATGGATTTGAAGACGCATCATTTGTTGTTTTCGAACTTTCCGATTGAAAAATCAGGAATCAGACTTTCAGGTATAGGAAATAATGAATTAAACGTCATAGGCATAACTCATATTCAGTTCAGAGTCGGTAATCGCACGTTTGCCGATACATTTGTTGTTGTGAAAAACATTAATATGTATCCAGCTGTAATTATAGGATACCCATCTATGGGAAATCAAAACATTATCTTAGCTCCTGCAAAGCACGGCGTGTATATCAAAGGGAAATTCTATAAGTCTTCTAATACTTTAAAGTCAGTTTTGGATAAAAAGGAGACGACAAATGTAACCGTAACGTACGTTGAAGAACCAATAACTTGTCTCACTAATAAAGAAATAATACACGCGACCCAGCAGAATTCTCGTTCACCCGTAATATCATCTTGCACGCAATATATCGAACCAAACATACCTTCGAATTTAATAGTGCAAATAAAGAAAACACTACCGGGATCTGAAATATTAATCCTTTCCGATACTTTGAAAACCAACGGATTGTCTGTCACACAAGCTATTTATACAGTAGGCTCACATCAGCAATGTAATATCGAAGTCTGTAATCATTTAAATAACACTTTAGTAATTCACAAAAATCAACATATCTTGGATGTAGAAGTTTATAAACATCGTATTCTTACCGTTGCTGGAATCAATCACTCTCAATCAGTTGCGGATGAATCCCTTTTACGATCTATTAAAAATAAAATCAGTAAGGACATTCAAGACGAAGAAATTCAGCAGAAAATTTTTGAACTTTTAAATAAATATACAGATGTCTTTTCCACTACGGATGGATCCTTAGGGAAAACAGATGTGATCGAGCATCAAATAAGGTTAAAAGACAAACAGAAAATTATATATGTACCCTCGTACAGACTCCCTATGAAATTCCAGAATGAAATAAATGATGAAGTAGGTAAAATGTTAGAGGAAGGAGTCATTAGAAAATCAAATAGCCCTTATAATTTTCCTTTAATAGTTGTACCGAAAAAAGATCGAACATGGCGTATCTGCGTCGACTTTCGTCGTCTAAACGAGGAAACGATCCCTGATCGATTCCCAGTGCCATGTACTGACGATATTTTGTCTTTGTTAGGTCAGAATAAATATTTTACCAGTTTGGACTTACTTAAAGGCTTTCACCAGATATCATTAGAAGAAGATAGTATCCCATACACAGCCTTCAGCACAGCCAGGGGACATTATGAATTTTTACGGATGCCTTTTGGTTTACGTTGTGCTCCTATAACATTTACAAGAATGATTAACATAGTGTTTGGAGACTTGTTAGGGGATATATTGCATGCCTATATGGATGATCTTGTAATCTTTTCCAACACCTTAGAGGAACATCTACGTAAGTTAGAACTAGTACTACAGAGATTAAGACAACATAACTTAAGGGTAAAGATTAGTAAGTGTGAATTTTTCAAAACAGAATTGATATATTTGGGTTTCATGGTGTCAAGCCAAGGTCTTAAAGTAGTCCATGATAAGGTGTCGGCTATACGTAATTTTCCCATACCTACTAATGTCAAGGGAATACAGCAATTTCTGGGTTGTAGTGGATATTACAGGCGTTTTATACGCAACTATTCAATAATAGCCGCTCCTTTAACTGATCTTACGAAGAAGGGCGTAGATTTCATATGGTCTGAGCAACATCAACAGGCGTTTAATACTTTGAAAGATGAACTGTGTAGTTCTCCTATCTTAAAATTTCCTGACTTCGGTAAGGAATTCTTCATTGCAACAGACGCCTCAGACTTAGGAGTAGGAGGGGTATTGCTTCAGCAATATGATAAACAGTTTTTCCCGATAGCTTTCTATTCTCGAAAATTGAGAACTTCCGAAAGTAAATATGCAGTAATAGACAAGGAAGGACTAGCTATTGTTAATTCGCTAGTGCATTTTAAGTTCATAATTTACGGTTATCCCGTTAAGGTTCTTACTGACCATAAACCACTAACAGAGTTCTTTAAAGGCTTCAATCACAGCCCTAAACGAACTCGGTGGCATTTAATCATTCAAGATTTTGGCGCAAGAATCGGGTATTTACCTGGGAAAGCAAATATCATTGCGGATGCATTATCACGCAACCCCGTGTCATCTTGTACGGAGTCTTTAGCTGAATTAATAGATATATCAACATCCATGCCTATTGTAAAAACAATATCTGAACAAGAAGATTTAGGCTGGAGTGCTGAATTGTTACAGACTGAGCAAAGAAAAGATCAGAAAATAGAAACAATTATAAATGCTTTGAAAGGCAATCATAAAGAAAAAGAATATATAAAGTATAAGCAGCAGAATTATGTAATCAAAGATAATATTCTGTGTAGGACTGTGACAAGGAAAACCCGCAATACACCACATGTAACTAACGACCAGGTAGTAGTACCAAACTCACTTGTTTCCACTGTCCTGAATTGGTTGCATTCAAATCCATTACATGGACACCCTGGGTTCTCATTAATGTCACAGAAAGCCAAATCATTGTTTTATTGGCATACAATGCTTACAGATATAAAAAGACACATAGCTAATTGTCGCACATGTCAGGAAAACAAAGGGCATACGAAAACACCTGTTAGCTTAGGAGCTTATCCTGTTCCCAATCAACCCTTTGAAAGAATACATTTAGATTTGTTAACAGGATTTTACGAGTCAGACAGAGGGAATAAGCACCTCTTAGTAATTATAGATGCTTTAACTCGATATACAGAACTAATAGCGCTTAAAACTAAAACTACGATTGAATGCGCTAGGAAGTTTTACGAGTGTTACATTTGTAAACATGGAATTCCACACATGATAATCTCAGACTCGGGTGGTGAATTTAATAATCACTTTCTTACCTCATTGTGTGAATTCCTCAAAATAAAGATCAATACCATGATATATCACCCAGAGTCTAATGGGCTAGTGGAAAGAGCAAATAGGAAGATATTAAATATATTAAGGGTAACACTAGGGGGATCAGACCCCAACTGGGATATTGCAATACCGGCGGCACTGAGTACTCTGAATCATTCATATCATATATCAATTAAAATGTCACCGCATGAAGCATTGTATGGTACCCCAGTTAGAACACCTTTCCATGTATTAACGCCTACAACTAATCTATCAAATCCTTTAAAAGAATGTATAAATGCAAGTATAAGTCGATATGATATCCTTCGAAAGAATTTAGAAGAATCACAAATCATAATGAAAAGGAATCATGATAAAATAGCGAAACCAACTAAAACATATACCGTGGGTGATAACATCTATATTCAAATCAATGTCAGAAAAGGGCTCAACTATAAACTAACACCTAAGTTTGAAGGCCCATTTAACATTTTGGAAATATTAACGGCCAATAGGTTTAGAATTCAAAACGTAGCCCAACCCACGGATGAGAGAATAGTACCATTGTCTCACATAAGAAATTAAAAAGAAGTGAGGAAAAATTTAATTTTTGTAACTAAAAAGTTTTCTTTTTAA
Organism: Palaemon carinicauda; assembly: GCF_036898095.1. Taxonomy (NCBI): domain Eukaryota; kingdom Metazoa; phylum Arthropoda; class Malacostraca; order Decapoda; family Palaemonidae; genus Palaemon; species Palaemon carinicauda. Next base: position 854,529 of record NC_090744.1, read on the forward strand.
TACAGGAGTAATTACATATATTTTTTCTCGTTACAGGTTTCCAAGATGAATTTTTTGTTGTTGGGAGTGATATTGTTCGCTCAGACATTTTTTTCGTATGGGATGAGTTCTAAGACTAAGAATATATATTTTAAATATGGAAATATAGTTGAAAGACAAGAAGACATTTTTATTACATCAACCAACGTAATTGTCGAAGTGCATATGCAAGCAATTTTTCTGCAAGAGAATGATGTCACTAGCTTAAGAACCGCCATTTCAAGGTTTTCGTGTGAAAGTTTGTGACGTCACCGGATGCAGGTGTCTTCCGATTCCGTCACGTGTCTAAAGTAAACCAAGCATACGATATCTGTGATATCGATAATTTATTCAGTTCTTATCTAAACTTCACCAGAATTGGTCATGTGGACCAACACAGCTTCCTCCAGTGATGGAGATGTTTAACTCAGTTGTTTATATACAATAAAACTTAAAAACCACTAAGATGTGTTCAATAAACCATCTAAATTACATCTGAAAACAACTCATACTCAAATGTGTGCTTAAGACAGTAGCACACCAATAAATGGTGGCAGCGGTGGGATCAGTTAGCTTCAATCAATAAAATTATGGATTTGTTAAATGAACATTCAGATAATATCGTTCAAATTATGGAAGTACAGGATTTGTTAGCAACATTAACGTATTATGATTCAAAGATAGATCACATACATAACAGAATTGCACATTTCATTGAGAAATCCAAGGATTATGTAGAAGCTATCACGTTAGCAACTAAAGGTGTATTGTCGCCCCATTTGTTGCCTATACGTTACTTAAAATTAGTTCTGGAGAACACTAGGGATAAACTAGGCTATGTTCCTTTGTTAGACGAACATAGGTTAGAATTTTATTACAGCCTAATTACAGTAAACGTAGATAATAACAAGATTAGGATTACAATTCCCTTTGATTCTTCTGATGCCTGGCAATCTTACAGGATATCACCATTTCCGACTTTCATGACGAATCACTCAAATCCAGTAATATCCAGTTTGACAGGACACGTATTGATTTCCCCAGACAAGGAAACATATACGGTCATTAAAGACTTAAATCAATTAACTCACTGTTCAGACGCAATGGATAGAAAAATATGTACAGCTGACTCATTTGAATTCCGTAAAAACTTGATGGATTCATGCGAGTTAGGTATAGTGCTAGACGGTGCTCTCTCCCATACAAGTGAAAATTGTCTGGATAAGCTTTATCCCTTTGACAATAAAGAATTCAATTGCAGACTAAATAATGGCTCGTGGATACGATACGACAAGGACGGCTTCAATATATCATGCCCTGACGGATCCACATCCTACAACCACATCTTCGTCGCAGCAGATGGCTGTATCGGGACTTCCCCGAATTCCATGGTGACTGGCCTACGGACAATCATCAGAGAACGTGCTTACTTCGCGAACTTCACGTGGACCTCTACAACGCCCGCACTTCCTCTCCCCTATAAAGGAAGTGTGGCGAAACACTTAATGAAACTTACCGAAAAGGACCACCTGTCGCCGACTTACAAAGAGATTCTTCACCCCATAATACTGGCTAGTTTGTGTTTCACGGTGATGATATTTATCGCCGTGAACATCCTTGTTTGGCGTAGGTTACGGCACAGCAAGCAGCTACAAAGGAATGAGTTGCATAGCCCTGACAATACCCCCTATTTAATCCAGTTCAAAGCTGTATGAGTGGCCACCTCATTCGCTAAGGGAGTAATTTGTCAGGATGATGTTTGTATGAAAAGCTGACTAGTACGCTAGTAATATGTAATTAAAGAAATTCTCTACATTTGCATTGTTAAAAATACATTTAAAATAACATTTAAAAAAATAAATAAAATAAAAAAGGATATAAATCATTTTTTTCTCTCGGCATCTAATAAAAATATATAAGCCGGAATGTTAAAAAAGAAAAGAGAAAAAAAAAAAAAAAAAAAAAAAT
>NC_090744.1:866514-873161 GCF_036898095.1 Palaemon carinicauda
AGAATATTAAGCCTATTCAGTTTTAGTTTGGACTCCTATTGATGAAGCCAAAAAGATAATTTAAGCTTTTAAGCAAACTTCAGAAAATAGTGTTTTTGTGTTCATTAGGAGAGAAATATAATAGAAGAGGCAGTATTCAGGCTATATTACGAGGAATTATATCATCATGAATAGTTGTGAATAGAGGCAGTATTGAGGCTATATTACGAGAAATTAGTTGTGAATAAAAAAAAGACTATGGGTAATGGCGCAAGGTACTTTAAATTGGCATTGTAACTATATTGCAAATATATATGGCAGTGTATGATTTCATTCAATTTTTTGGACAAAGAAGAAGAATGGCAGTTTAGGATAGTAATGAATATCAGATATTATTTAGAATTGCTCAGCACTGTGTAAATGCGAATCACATCATCATCATCATCATCATCTCCTCCTACGCCTATTGACACAGAGGGCATCGGTTGAGCTTTTAATTCAATACTTCTCCATTCATCATCATCTGCTTCACGCTTCATAGTCCTCAACCATGTAGGTGTGGGTCTTCCAACTCTTCTAGTGCCTTGTGGAGCCCAGTTGAAAGTCTGGTGAACTAATCTCTCTTGGGGAGTGCGAAGAGCATTGCTAAACCATCTCCATCTACCCCTCGCCATGATCTCATCCCCTATGACTCTCGAATAATTATAGTTTCATTTTTAATCTTGTATTACCATTAAACTCTGTAGATATATATTACAAATAAGTAGTAGTTAGGAGGTTTCCAGTTTGACAGTGACGAGAGAAATGATTAGGGAAACAGGATGAAGTTAATCTATTATTTGGTTAAAGTTTGGTTTCAGTCGAATAGATATTCTCGATTTTCTTTATATGGAAAATTAGGATTGAAACGTTTGTTAAGCTGAACTTAACAATCTCTTAATGTTGTAACAGGCTTAAAAGTACTCTTGAATAAAAAAAAAAATCTTCATATAAATTTCCCTCAACACTTAGGCTACTTATCTTGAGATAAGTTTATCTAAAATGATTTTTGAAATACATTATTTTACCCTTAAGACACGAGGGCAATATTTGTTTCCTTATTAAAATATTTATGTACATAGTGCTTTTTTAGTCTTAATAATTTCATGGCTTTTAAAAGTACATGGACGTGATTAATATGCTTTTCCTTGCATATTGACATCCATATTTGTTTCACAATTTCTTATCCAATTTTCATTGAAATTCTCTCTACGATTAACTCCTGAACCTTTCACCAACTTTGTTTTTTGGAGCAAATTATTACTTAATCACTTTCTATTTTGTTTGGGGCTGTCAAAAATACTCTTTGATATAATAAACTGCTAATTAAAATGAAGGACCTAAAGGGAGCAATTGAATTTAAGAAGAAACTAAAGACATTACTTTTCACAAGATCATATGATTTGGAAGATGCTACAATCAAAGAATTGTATAAGTTATAATGAAAACGTTTCGTTAGATGATTAATATGGACCCGCCCGAGAAGTAGTTCACTCGACTTCAGTGGAGGGTTGGATTTTAAACCCAAAATAAGTAAAACAAGTAAGATTGAAGTTGTTATCGTGCAAAAAGAAAGTGATTAAGAAGCAAAAGGAATTAATGTGGATGAAGCGATTTGATTAAAGAATTTATGACGTGTAATTTAGCAGCGATCAGAAAAGAAAACGTATTGAGGGTAAGAGAAACCACCTTATCCAGTAAGAATCAATGAGAATATTTTCAGGGAACTCTCTCTAGAGTTAAAGAACTTAGGAAATTACTTTGATAGAGTAATGGTAAATTGTACGAGGACTTAATGAGTTTTTGCAGCATGAAATTAAATTTTTATGCACTTATGATAATCAATTCAAAAAGAGAGAGATTCAAAAAAGTATATACGGAAAACTGGAAAAGTCAAAGAACTGAATCGATGTAAATTACAAAAAAGAAAAAAAAAATGGTCACTTTAAAAATTAGATTCCTGTTATGAACTATTGCTATGTCGATTTTGGGGGTGATTATTTTAGATATATATAGATCACATTGCTGTAGCCTATGCATGGTGCTTATAGTAATGGCTATGTAGCCCTCTATGATTTTCCATACCATTTCTTTATATTTGTTAGTTCACTAATCCGAGGTATACCAGTATGCACAAACTATTTCTTTTGTTTACTTTTAGATATCCTCTGAAACAGATAAGAAAATAATAGCTGAAGTCATGAATATTTGGTTGTCATGTTTTAAATTTTATATTAGTTCCAGTTTACCAATATTACCACCAGGTGGTATTGAAGTTATTCTTAGTGCCGTTATTTCAGGGTCACGGTTAACTGTCGCTGGTTTTGTCTTTGTTCAAGTGGTGTTTAGTAATACCTTTGATTTATTTAATGTCGCATCTTGCTTATCTTATGAGCTGATTCTTCTAATTCCTGGATTCGAAGACAGAGAGAGAAAGGATATTTGTTCCTTTTTTCAATCTGGTAAAGAGTTATGACTGAGATTTAATTTTTTCTGTAGATAACAAGGGATAGGAGAATTGGTCGCCTTCTAATCTGGTCGAGAAATAAAAAACTCTGGTTTCATCTCTTCAGGGGGAAGGGTGTTTCGTGTTTATGACATCTTTCCAGTATTTTCTTCCATAAAAGATAAGGCAGCCTTTCTCCATTGCTTTAAGTCACCATCAAGAATGTAATATATCTAGACAGTCAATTCCATATGCATATTTTCACCCTTCTTGTCTTCACATATGTACTGGATGGCCACCCAGGGACTATGAGCATCAAAAGGATATCTCTATCTTAAACATCATAAGACACTTTTAGGCCTATTTCCAGTAAGGTTTCGCACAGTGCACCTCGTGTAAAGGTCTGTATGCTTTCCGAAATTCTATTCGAAAAAAAAAAAATGATTTTTATGGTTTTCAGATATAATTTATGAAACTACTGTAAAAGAATTGGACAAAAGAGCTGTGGGTTTTAGATTTAATATTTTCACATTTAATTGTAATAAAATTCGCTGAAAAACATTCAAGGTGGTATGTTATCTTCCTGTGCTTTTGAGAGAGAGAGAGAGAGAGAGAGAGAGAGGAGAGAGAGAGAGAGAGAGAGAGAGAGAGAGAGACGGGCGGGGGTCGATTGCTTCTATGCATTTAAGTTTCTTCCCTTCAGTTTGACAGTACTCTCTCTCTCTCTCCTCTCTCTCATCTCTCTCTCTCCTCCCTCTCTTCTCCTCTCTCTCCCTCCTCTCTCTCTCCTCTCTCTCCTCGTGTTCGTGTGTGGGTCCTACATTTTTTATCTTGGAGAGAACAAATGAGATTGTTGCTCAGAATGTGACTTAACTAGAGTTTCTACTCAAATGAATATTTTCTTTTTTATATTTTTAATTTATTCATATTTTTAACAATAGCCTCAATATTATACTTGAATCGTATCTTCCTTTTGCTGTCCAACTTTGACTTAATAGACCTCCTGCAAATGGCGTGTCACCTCATCTGCTGCAGTTGAGGGTCTTGCACAATTTTCTTCGTTTAATTACTATTTTGACATTTTATAACTTAATTATAAAGTCAGTTATGATATGATTGCTTTCTATCGTAATTGCAAAAGTTCAGATCCTCTTGTGTAGGGCATAAGAGACATTCTCTCTCTCTCTCTCTCTCTCTCTCTCTCTCTCTCTCTCTCTCTCTCTCTCCTCTCTCTCTCTCTCTCTCTCGAAATCCTCTCTGAAATATCTACTTTGACTTGCCGATCCTCGTCTTTCAAAAGAGACCAATAATATTGGGAAACGTAAGCAATGAATTTAAATAATCTATTATCTTCCTCCTTAAGGTAAAGGACATTCGTAAATGAACTTATTTCTCTGGGATGAAAGCATCACCCAATGTCTGTGTCACTATGATAGTTTGAACTCTTCCTGGTGTATCGCTCAAATTCTGTAAATATGAGTTGATATAAATTGTCTCGTTGGATATATGCGTGAAAAGTGTTATAGTTTATATAGTTTATATATGAAATATCTGTTTTAATGTTGCTAATATTTTTAAGATATTTTATTTTATTATTCGTTACTTCTATATCGCTTATTTCCATGTTTCCTTTCCCCACTGGCCTATTTTTCCATGCTGAAGCTCTTGGGCTTATAGCATCTTGCTTTTGCAACTAGGGTTGTAGCTTAGCTAATAATAATAAATAATAATAATAATAATAATATAATAATAATAATAATAATAATAATAATAATAATAATAATAATATCTAATTCTAATAAATTTTATCGAATTTCATGATCTCGCTAAACCCTTCGCTCGAAATGTTGTAATCTATTTTATCATATTTTCTTGCATCTTGCTGTCCAACCTCTTTAACTATTGACCCATAGTGCCACAGAATTTGTACTCACTGTATTAGCATGATACGTCGCCTTCCCGCCCAAGAACAAAGATGTTTCCAAAATTCTTCAATAAGGGATAATTCCAATAAAATGTGACCTTTTTATAACTTAATCTTGAAGTTAGATGTTGTTTTCGATCGCTATTATAAAATCCTTCTGGTTAGAGAGTCTACACGTTAGCCTTTCTCTCTCTCGCTCTCTCTCTCTCTCTCTCTCTCTCTCTCTCTCTCTCTCTCTCTAACAGAGCCCAGGTCACACATATTCCTATTGCAAGACGAGTCTGGATCATGTTCATTTTCCTGTCTTGTATCGTAGCCTCCATTTCATTGTGCTCTTCTGGTTCGGGTCTCTATGTACGACCTAATATCTTCAGGATATTTCCTCTTTATTATTAGAATTGTATTTATTGTTATAATGTATTTGCAGTTGTTCCCTCTGAACCTGGTTTTCTCTGCTTCCATATCGTAATGACCTTCGATGTCAGGATGCCAGAGAACTTCCAATCATTCATTCTTTCATTTGGTACTTCACCTCCGTTCCCACTTTTATTTCGTAGGCTATCATTTTATTTCCTTCGATTTGACAGTCCATATGAAGTGAAAGACATTAACATAATTGGATGGCTTTTGTAGTTTGATCTAACAGTATAACGCTTTTTGTTCTCATGTTTACCTTATCTTAGATAAGTCATAACCTACACTACTTCGTCTTGTCCCACAATGGAAAGTTACAAGTTACATTAAATGACTTTGACTTCATTTGTATAAAAGAATAAAAGACTTCATGCATTGGCAGAAGAGAAGGCGTCTCTCTCTCTCTCTCTCTCTCTCTCTCTCTCTCTCTCTCTCTCTCTCTCTCTCTCTCTCTCATCTTCGAATTAATGAGATCCTAGCATGAATATAGAGATACTGCCTCTTTTCCTTGCAAAATACTGAGATCTAAACAGCGAGTCAGATTAAACCACTTTCGACTTCCTGGCGTGTGCCCGAGCGATGCAGACAGACATTTCCCGCAAATGGCAGATACGTGTTCATATATATGATCTTTGTTGGACAATGACTTGAAATAGCGTTCATTAGAATATTACATAAATGATTTTTACGACCTAACCGGAACCTGTGCCTGGTCTTTGACCAAAATGTTCAAATCTAGTCCTCCTTTCTTTCATCTTCCTGTGCAACTTCTCTAACTATTACCTCATTGTGCAACGGAATCTGTTCATGGTTGCGCTTACACAAGTAGTAGTGTTCTTTCCTCACCACCCCCAGAGTCAGTCATATTTTTCAATATCCGCAAAAGTAGTTGAGTAAGGGTTGATTTTAATCAAATTTTTTATATTCCAAATCTGGATTCTAAAGTCAGCTTTTACATCAAGGACTTGGATTTATATCACATTAATTTCATATTCTCTCTCTCTCTCTCTCTCTCTCTCTCTCTCTCTCTCTCTCTCTCTCTCTCTCTCAATATGACGAAGGTCTGTGAGTGTCCTTTTCCATAATTTTGTGGACTACCTTTCGCCCCGTTCTCCTCTATAGAGAACTTCCAGCCATACAGAGATATAATTTCTAGTCTCTCATATCGAGGTCTATTTTAATATGTGATGTGCAGAGCCCATCTTTTCCTATTCTAGTGTCAAAGCCTTTACATTTACCTATGCCAACGAAGTTGGTTATGTTTTTGCCCCTGTTGCCACAATATTTATCATACAGTAATGAAACTTGCAGGAATTAACTGTTATGTAAAAAGCTGAAAATGATTCGATTTTGGAAGGTCAAGCAAAATGTCCAATTCACGTAATCAGCCATAAGTTTGGACATCTTTGTCACAGAGACTTTCAAACTTGGTTCATGTTTAACCGCGTGAAATTCCAAGCCAATTAATACAAGTTAAAGGTTAAAGGTTAAGGTTATAATAAGTTCGATAAATAAGTGCCCCTCAAGTTAAAGTATTCTTTTAAGCATTGCAAGATATACTTCATAATTGTAGCCTTATTATTTAGTTGTGAAGTTATCAGGTAACCAAATTACGTAAAACTTTCTTCTTGTTGCCGCAGTTTTTTTTCTCTGCCAAATCTATTATTGAAAGTTGACTTCATTGTCGGTAAACAATGTATTTCTTTATTGTATGTCTTAAGGCGAGTAGAAATGGACAGGTTACTTTGATATAATTGAAGAATTATCCAAGTAAGGGGAAAAAAACTAAGAAATGAAAATCAATTCCCAACATTCCTTCTTGTCAGATATTCCACATCATTTTAT
>NC_090744.1:873661-876161 GCF_036898095.1 Palaemon carinicauda
GGAATGAATTAACTAGGTGTGTAGAAGGACTGGGTAGAAGGAATTATGTAGTTGTCATGGGTGACTTAAATGCTAGAGTGGGCGCTGGAGAGGTAGAAGGTGTCATTGGGAACTATGGCGTACCAGGTGAAAATGAGAGTGGTGAGAGACTGGTAGATAAGTGTGTTGAGCAAGAGATGGTGATAAGTAATAGCTTTGTTAGAAAGAAAGATAAAAATAAGTATACATGGGTAAGAGTGGCAAATGGAAGAGTAGTAGAAAGGGCATTAATGGATTATGTGTTGATAACTAAAAGAATGTTTGGAAGATTAAAAGACGTGCACGTGTTTAAGGGTTTGGCTAACGGTATGTCTGATCATTTTTTGGTGGAAGGAAAATTAGTTGTAGCAAACGAGTGGGGGGAATAGAGTAGGTGGATGTAAAAGGGAGCTAGTGAGGGTTGAAGAGCTAATAAAACCGGGGGTAAAAAGTAAATATCAGGAAAGGTTGAAAATGACATATGACGAAGTGAAAGTAAGAGAAACTGGGGTATAATTTAGAGGAGGAGTGGAAGTTAGCAAAAGAAAATTTTGTTGGGATTGCAAGTGATGTGTGTGGTAAGAAGGTTGTTGGAGGCAGCATGAGGAAGGGCAGTGAATGGTGGAATGAAGGAGTGAAGGTAAAAGTGGAAGAGAAAAAGAGGGCTTTTGAAGAATGGCTGCAGAAATAATATAGAGAAGTATGAAAAAGAGAGAAAAATGTGGAAGTAAAGCGCAAGGTACGTGAGGCAAAGAGGGCAGCTGACCTGAGTGGGGGTCAGGATTAGGTCATTCATATGAAGAGAATAACAAGTAGTTTTGGAAAGAAGTGAAGAGAGTAAGGAAGGCTGGCTCAAGAATTGAAGAGACAGTGAAAGATGGAAATGGAAGGTTGTTAAAAGGAGAGGAGGCAAGGAAAAGATGGGCGGAATATTTTGAAAGTTTACTGAATGTTGAGGATAATAGGGAGGCAGATATAATTGCTGTTGCAGGTGTTGAGGTGCCAGTGATGGGAGATGAGAATGAGAGATTACAATAGATGAAGTGAGGAGAGCACTAGATGAAACGGAAGTAGGAAAAGCGTCTGGTATGGATGGTGTGAGAGCTGAGATGTTGAAGGAAGGGTGTGTGACTGTACTTGAATGGTTGGTGAGATTGTTTAATATGTGTTTTGTGTTGTCAATGGTACCAGTAGATTTGGTTTGTGCATGTATTGTACCACTATATAAGGGGAAGGGAGATGTGCATGAGTGATGTAATTCAAGAGGTATTAGTTTGTTAAGCGTAGTTGGAAAAGTGTATGGTAGAGTAATGATTAATAGGATCAAGGATAAAACAGAGAATGCAATCTTAGAAATACAGGGTGGTTTTAGAAGAGGTAGGGGTTGTATGAATCAGATTTTTACAGTAAGGCAGATATGCGAGAAATATTTAGCAAAAGGTAAGGAGGTGTATGTTGCGTTTATGGATCTGGAGAAAGCGTAAGATAGAGTTGATAGGGAAGCCATGTGGAATGTGATGAGGTTATATGGAGTAGTGGAAGGTTGTTGCAAGCAGTGAAAAGTTTCTACAAAGGTAGTAAAGCATGTGTTAGGATAGGAAATGAAATGAGTGATTGGTTTCCGGTGAAAGTGGGGCTGAGGACAGGGATGTGTGATGTCACCGTGGTTGTTCAACTTGTATGTTTATGGAGTGGTGAGAGAGGTGAGTGCTTGGACGAGGATTAAAACTGGTAGACGAGAATGACCATGTATGGAAGGTAAATCAGTTGTTGTTTGCGGATGATACTGTACTGGTTGCAGACACAGAAGAGAAGCTTGGCCGATTAGTGACAGAATTTGGAAGAGTGTGTGAGAGAAGGAAGTTGAGAGTTAATGTGGGTAAGAGTAAGGTTATGAGATGTACGAAAAGGGAAGATGGTGCAAGGTTGAATGTCCTGTTAAATGGAGAGTTACTTGAGGAAGTGGATCAGTTTTTAAGTACTTGGGGTCTGTTGTTGCATCAAATGGTGGAGTGGAAGCAGATGTACGCCAGAGAGTGAATGAAGGTTGCAAAGTGTTGGGGGCAGTTAAGGGAGAGTAGTAAAAAATAGAGGGCTGGGCATGAATGTAAAGAGAGTTCTATATGAGAAAGTGATTGTACCAACTGTGATGTATGGATCGGAGTTGTGGGGAATGAAAGTGACTGAGAGACAGAAATTGAATGTGTTTGAGTTGGAGTGTCTAAGGAGTATGGCGGGTGTATCTCGAGTAGATAGGGTTAGGAACGAAGTGGTGAGAGTAAGAACAGGTGTAAGAAATGAGTTAGCAGCTAGAGTGATATGAATGTGTTGAGGTGGTTTGGCCATATTGAGAGAATGGAAAATGGCTGTCTGCTAAAGAAGGTGATGAATGCAAGAGTTGATGGGAGAAGTACAAGAGGAAGGCCAAGGTTTGGGTGGATGGATGAAGTGAAGGAAGCTCTGGGTGATAGGAGGATAGATG
>NC_090744.1:881161-896161 GCF_036898095.1 Palaemon carinicauda
ATTATATATATATAAAATATATATATATATATATATATATATATAAATATATAATTATATATATATATATATATTTATATATATATAAAATATATATATATATATATCAGCTTATTCAGTTTTAGTTTGGACTCCTATTGATGAAGCTAAAAAGATCATCAAGTTTTTAAGCAAACTTCAGAAAATAGTGTTTTTTTTGTGTTCATTAGGAGAGAAATATAATAAGAGGCAGTATTGAGGCTATATTAACGAGAAATTATATCATCATATAGTTGTGAATAAAAAAAAAGACAATGGGTAATGGCGCAAGGTAGGACTACTTTAAATTGGCATTGTAACTATTTTGCAAATATACATCGCAGTGTATGATTTAATTCAATTTTTTGGACAAAGAAGAAGAATGGCAGTCTAGGATAGTAATGAATGAGTATCAGATATTGTATATAATTGCTCAGCACTGTGTAAATGCGAATCAACATCATCATCATCATCATCTCCTCCTACGCCTATGACACAAAGGGCATCGGTTGAGCTTTTTAATTCAATACTTCTCCAATTCATCATCATCTGCTTCACGCTTCATAGTCCTCAACCATGTAGGTCTGGGTCTTCCAACTCTTCTAGTGCCTTGTGGAGCCCAGTTGAAAGTCTAGTGAACTAATCTCACTTGGGGAGTGCGAAGAGCATTGCTAAACCATCTCCATCTACCCCTCGCCATGATCTCATCCCCCTATGACACTCGAATAATTATAGTTTTATTTTTAATCTTGCATTGCCATTATTACGGAAACAGGATGAAGTTAATCTATTAAGTATTTGGTTAATTTTGGTTTCAGTAGAATAGATATTCTCGATTTTCTTTGTATGGAAAATTAGTATTGAAACGTTTGTTAAGCTGAACTTAAACAAATTTCTTAATGTTGTAACAGGCTTAAAAGTACTCTTGAATAAAAAAAAATCTTCATATAAATTTCCCTCAACACTTAGGCTACTTATCTTGAGATAAGTTTATCTAAAATGATTTTTGAAATACATTATTTTACCCTTAAGACACGAGGGGCAATATTTGTTTCCTTATTAAAATATTTATGTACATAATGCTTTTTTAGTCTTGATAATTTCATGGCTTTAAAAGTACATGGACGTGATTAATATCTTTTTTCCTTGCATATTGACATCCATATTTGTTACACAAGATTCTTATCCCATTTTCATGAAATTCCCTCTGCGTTTAACTCCTGAACCTTTCGTTAACTTTGTTTTGGAACAAATTATCACTTTATCACTTTCTGTTTTGTTTGGGGCTGTCAAAAATACTCTGATAGATCGAAGTTGTTATTGTGCAAAAATGAAGTGATTAGAAGCAAAAGGACAAGTGCAATTAATGTAGATGAAGTGATTTACTAAAGAACTTGTGAAGTGTAATTAGCAGCGATCAGAAAAGAAAACTTATTGAGGGTAAGAGAACCCTTATCCAGTAAGAATCGATGAGAATATTTTCAGGGAGTAGAACGATGAACTCTCTCTAGAGGTTAAAGTGGTTATGAAATGACTCTGATAGAGAGTAATGGTAAATTGTACGAAGACTTAGTGAGTTTTTGCAGCATGAAATTAATTTCTTATGCGCTTATGATAATCAGTTCAAAAGGAGAGAGAATTAAAAAAGTATAATACGGAAAACTGGAAAAGTCAAAGAACTGAATCAACGTAAAGTGATTACAAAAAAAAAAAAAAAAAAAAAAAAAAAGAATAATTGGTCACTGTAAAAATAAAATTCATGTTATGAACTATTGCTATGTCGAATTTTGGGGTGATTATTTTAGATATATATAGATCACATAGCTGTAGCCTATGCAGTGGTGGCTTATAGTAATGGCTATGTAGCCCTCTATGATTTTCCATACCATTTCTTTATTTGTTAGTTCACTAATCCGAGGTATACCAGTATGCACAAACTATTTCTTTTGTTTACTTTTAGATATCCTCTGAAACAGATAAGAAAATAATAGCTGAAGTCATGAATTATTGGTTGTCATGTTTTAAATTTTATATTAGTTCCAGTTTACCAATATTACCACCAGGTGGTATTGACGTTTATTATAAGTGCAGTTATTTCGGGTCCACGGTTAACTGTCGCTGGTTTTTGTCTTTGTTCAAAGTGGTGTTTAGTTATAGCTTTGATTTATTTGATGTCGCATCTTGCTTATTTTATGAGCTGATTCTTCTAATTCCTGGATTCGAAGACAATGAGAGAAAGGGATATTTGTTCCTTCTTTTAATCTGGTAAAGAGTTATGACTGAGATTTAATTTCTTCTGTAAGATAACAAGGGATATAAGCATTGGTCGTCTTCTAATCTGGTCGAGGAATAAAAAAAAACTCTGGTTTCATCTCTTCAGGAGGAAGGGTGTTTTATGTTATGACATCTTTCAAGTATTTTCCTTCATAGAAATAAGGCAGCCTTTCTCCATTGCTTTAAGTCACCATCAAGAATGTAATATATCTAGACAGTTACTTCCATATGCATATTTTCACCCTCTTGTCTTTCACGTGTGTACTGGATGGCCACCCAGGACTTCGAGCATCAAACAGATATCTTTATCTTAAACACATAAGACACTTTAGGCCTATTTCCAGTAAGGTTTCACACAGTGCACCTCGTGTAAAGTCTGTATGCTTTCCGAAATTCTATTCGAAAAAAAAAAAAAATGATTTTTTATGGGTTTCAGATATAATTTATGAAACTACTGTAAAGAATTGGACAAAAGAGCTGTGGGTTTTAGATTAATATTTTCACATTTAATGTAATAAAATTCCTGAAAAACATTCAAGGTGGTATGTTATTTCCTGTGCTTTTGAGAGAGAGAGAGAGAGAGAGAGAGAGAGAGAGAGCGGGGGGGGGGGCGGGTTTGATTGCTATTAGGCATTTAAGTTTCTTCCCTTCAGTTTGACAGTACTCTCTCTCTCTCTCTCTCTCTCTCTCTCTCTCGTCTCGTTCGTGTGTGGGTCCTACATTTTTTATCTTGGAGAGAACAAATGAGATTTGTTTGCTCAGAATGTGACTTAACTAGAGTTTCTACTCAAATGAATATTTTCTTTTTATATTTTTTATTTATTCATATTTTAAACAATAGCCTCAATGTTATACTTGAATCGTATCTTCTCCTTTTGCTGTCCAACTTTGACTTAATAGACCTCCTGCAAATGGCGTGTCACCTCATCTGCTGCAGTTAAGGGTCTGGCACAATTTTCTTCGATTAATTACTATTTTGACATTAATAACTTCATTATAAAGTCAGTTATGATAAGATTGCTTTCTATCGTAATTGCAAAAGTTCAGATCCTCTTGTGTAGGGCATAAGTGACATTCTCTCTCTCTCTCTCTCTCTCTCTCTCTCCTCTCTCTCTCTCTCTCTGAAATGATATCTACTTTGACTTGCGATTCTCGTCTCTTCAAAAGAGACCAATAATATTGGGAAACGTAAGCAATGAATTTAAATAATCTATTATCTTCCTCCTTTAAGGTAAAGGACATTCGTAAATGAAACTTCATTTCTCTGGAATGAAAGCATCACCCAATGTCTGTGTCACTATGATAGTTTGAACTCTTCCTGGTGTATCGCTCAAATCTGTAAATATGAGTCGATATAAATTGTCTCGTTGGATATATGCGTGAAAAGTGTTATAGTTTATATAGTTTATATATGAAATATCTGTTTTAATGTTGCCAATATTTTTAGATATTTTATTTTGATTATTCGTTACTTCCTATATAGCTTATTTCCATGTTTCCTTTCCCCACTGGCCTATATTTCCATGCTGAAGCTCTTGGGCTTATAGCATCTTGCTTTTGCAACTAGGGTTGTAGCTTAGCTAATAATAATAATAATAATAATAATAATAATAATAATAATAATAATAATAATAATAATAATAATAATGATAATAATAATATCTAATTCTAATTACAATTTTATCGAATTTCATGATCTAGCTAAACCCTTCGCTCGAAATGTTATAATCTATTTTATCATATTTTCTTGCATCTTGCTGTCCAACCTCTGCAACTATTGACCCATAGTGCCAAAGAATTAGTACTCACTGTATTAGCATGATACGTCCCCTTCCCGCCCAAGAACAAAGAGAAGTTTCCAAAATTCTTCAATAAGGGATAATTCCAATAAAATGTGACCTTTTTATAACTTGAAGTTAGATGTTGTTTTCGATCGCTATTATAAAATCCTTCTGGTTAGAGAGTCTACACGTTAGCCTTTCTTTCTCTCTCTCTCTCTCTCTCCTCTCTCTCTCTCTCTCTCTCTCTAATAGAGCCCAGGTCACACACATTCCTATTGCAAGACGGGTCTTGGATCATGTTCCTTTTCCTGTCTTGTATCGTAGCCTCCATTTCTTTATGCTCTTCTGGTTCGGGTCTCTATGTACGACCTAATGTCTTCAGGATATTTCCTCTTTATTATTAGAATTGTATTTATTGTTATAATGTATTTGCAGTTGTTCCCTCTGAACCTGGTTTGCTCTGCTTCCATATAGCAATGACCTTCGATGTCAGGATGCCAGAGAACTTCCAGTCATTCATTCTTCATAAGGTACCTCGCCTCCTTTCCCACTTTTATTTCGTAGGCTATCATTTTTAATTCCTTCGATTTGACAGTCTATATGAAGTGAAAGACTCAACATAATTGGATGGCTTTTGTAGTTTGATCCTGAACAGTATGACGCTTTTTGTTCTCATGTTTACCTTAGCGTTAGATAAGTCATAACCAACACTACTTCGTCTTTGTCCCACACGTGGGAAGTTACAAGTTACATTAAATGACTTTGACTCCATTTGTATAAAAGAATATAAGAACTTCATGCATTGGGCAGAAGAGAAGGCGTCTCCCTCTCTCTCTCTCTCTCTCCTCTCTCTCTCTCTCTCTCTCTCTCTCTCCAATATGATGAAGGTCTGCATGAGTTGTCCTTTTCCATAATTTTGTGGACTACCTTTCTCCCCGGTCTCCTCTATAGAGAACTTCCAGCCATACAGAGATATAATTTAGTCTCCTCTATAGAGAACTTCCAGCCATACAGAGATATAATTTCTAGTCTCTCATAGCGAGGTCTATTTTGATATGTGATGTGGCAGAGCCCATCCTTTCCTATTCTAGTATCAAAGCCTTTACATTCACTTATGCCAACGAAGTGGGTTATATTTTTGCCCCTGTTGCCACAATATTTATCATACAGTAATGAAACTTGCAGGAATTAACTGTTATGTAAAAAGCTGAAAACGATAGATTTTGGAAGGTCAAGCAAAATGTCCAATTCACGTAATCAGCCATAAGTTTGGACGTCTTTGTCACAGAGACTTTCAAACTTGGGTTCATGTTTAACCGCGTGAAATTCCAAGCCAATTAATACAAGTTAAAGGTTAAAGGTCAAGGTTATAATAAGTGCGAGAAATAAGCTGCCGTAGCAGAGGTCTGCGCTCTACTGTGTGCCCCTCAAGTTAAAGTATTCTTTTAAGCATTGCAAGATATACTTCATAATTGTAGCCTTATTATTTAGTTGTGAAGTTATCAGGTAACCAAATCACGTAAAACTTTCTTCTTGTTGCCGCAGTTTTTTTTTCTGCCACATCTATTATTGAAAGTTGACTGCATTGTCCGGTAAACAATGTATTTCTTTATTGTATGTCTTAAGGCGAGTAGAAATGGACAGGTTACTTGATATAATTGAAGAATTAACCAAGTAAGGGAAGACAAAGACTAAGAAATGAAAATCCAATTCCCAACATTCCTCCTTGTAAGATATTCCACATCATTTTATTTTAGTATCTTTTCTACCCATTTTATTAATCCAAGTAGATTGAGATCATTTTACTTGAGTGTTGCTCAATGAGAGAGTGATCTGGTGTATCAATGCAGGTGCATTTCATCCATTTGGATACGCTAAGAAATGGTCTTGGGTAGTGAGTGCCGTAGCCTCTGTAGTACCATGGTCTTCTTCCACTGTCTTGTATTAGAGTTCTCTTGCTTGAGGGTACACTCGGACACACTATGCTATCTAATTTCTCTTCCTCTGGTTTTGTTCTAAATTTTTATATTTTAAATAGGAAATATTTTATTCTAATGTTATTGATTCTTCTTAAATATTTTATTTTTCCTTGTTTCCTTTCCTCACTGGGATATTTTTCCCCTGTTGGAACCCTTGGGCTTATAGCATCTTGCTTTTCCAACTTGGATTGTAGCTTAGCAAGTAATAATAATGATAACAATTCTTGTGATATCTTTCACTGTTAAAGTGTAGTGGCTTTTGTCTCTCGTAAAGTAGGGAACTTGTTCAGCTCAGACCCTTTTTCTTATCCGGGGCTGAAACCAGTAGAGAATTGTAAAAATTTTAGCATTTCTTTTTTCCAATAGAATTTATCATATTTTCCATTTTGCTGCTTAGAGTCGGTCAATAGTGCAAGGGTTAAATATTTCAAGTCTTAAGGATTTTCCTTTGTATGTTTTATTTAAAATTATAGGATTCAGAACTTATCCTAATGGTAGGTTACTACTTTAGAGAGAGAGAGAGAGAGAGAGAGAGAGAGAGGAGAGAGAGAGAGAGAGAGATTCTGAAATTAGAATTTTGTGATTGCCTTCTTTCATTTTTGCCCTTCAATTTGACCTATAATGGGAAAGAGATTTTTTTTTCGGGGACAGAGGAAAGGAAAGGCGTAATAAGAAAATGGACCCACAAAGGGGAGTTTTGGGGGCTGGGCGTCAGGGTGCTATAGTACCGTGTTTCTCTCTCTCTCTCTCTCTCTCTCTCTCTCTCTCTCCTCTCTCTCTCATAGCAATATATTATTATGACTATTCTTTTTTAACATGGTATTCCAATGCGATGTAGGTCTTCATCCATGTGTCTCTTCTTATCAATTTGTGAACATTCACTCGGCCACTTGTGATGCTTCGTTCTTTTCTATTGAACAATATCAGCTATATTAGACTGGCTTTTTTTTTATAAGAGATTATCATCAGAGGACAGATCTCAATTTCCATGTTCTTTTTTATATTGATCGCCTTTTTTTACCCCTTACTAGTAAAAAAAAAAAAAAAACTTGTGCTGTTTTATCAGGTTTCCATGAGGTTCCAACAATATTCATTATCCCGTCGGAGTGAATCGATTCTTAAGAGACAATCAATCGATGTATTTTGGTACGTGATTTTCTCTCTCTCTCTCTCTCTCTCTCTCTCTCTCTCTCTGATCAGATTCTATATGGGTAATGAAGTATTACAATTTTTTTTCGGTTAATGGAGGGAAATGTTCAGACATGGCATCTAGAATTTGTCAATGGCGAGATTTTGGAATTGTATTCCTTTAGAATTTTCCATGGATTTGGTGTGCTACTTTACTACGTTATAGATAACTCTCGTAATGTCTCATACTTACAAGATAAATTTCCTGTTGTTATTGGCCTTCTAGAACTTCCGTTTAGGCGACAGCAGAAAGCAGCTTTCAACAAAGGCTTCTACGGCCATTTAGCCTCGCAGTTGAAAGAGATTTTGAATCCTTCAGGTTTGCATAAAAACGAAATGTATTTGCTTGGGTTTAGATGGTTCGCTTGCATCGTTTTCTTTCTATTTCTGTCAACTTTTGTGCCCTGGAAGCACATCTTCTTTACGCTTTTTCCCCACTTGGGAATTGTATGCAGGTTGTAGCAGAGCCTTTGAAGAAAGTCATGATAATTTTTCAAGATTTTTTTTTTTTAAGTTAGAATGAATGAAATCTCACTATAATCTAGTGTCGATCAGGATATGTGATTATTTTTGAAATTGTTTAAGGATTTGATAACAATTAGTTTTTAATCATACTAGCAGTGAAAAGCTTTATTTTGGGCTTTTGTGTTTTTTTTTCTTTTTTAATTTTTGTGCTGCAGCATCTTGATGATACGTTATTCGTATCCTTTGATTTTGTTCTATTATTGATTTAATTTCACATTTCGTGAAATGGGGTGTTAAAATCGATCGTATGATAATGGGTTTGATGCAATCTTGCACATTTGAGGATATTACTTACTTGCATGCAATGTCCTTCCACCCCCAGAGCTCCACCAATGTTTTAGCCTCTGTTGAATAATTCCTGTGTCCCTCCATCCTGTTGTTGCAACAGGACGATGAACTAATTCCTAAATCACAAAGGATTGATCACTTTGAATAGACCAGAATATTTTGTTTGTATTTATCAAATTGCCTTCATTCCTAATTCATTTGCATTTCCTTGTCTGTAGTAGAGACTGGCTCGGATGGTCCAGAGGGGAACAAGTGCTGACCACACTAACTCTCTTGGGTTGATGGTAGAGAGCTGGAAGGACCAGTGATATACATTTGTGTCTTCCTAGACATTTTCTCTTCCTGGGTTCCTGATTCCTTTATCCTGTGTTGTCTAACGTCATGATGTAACTTTTGATGTTACCGTAATTTCTTTAGCTCAGAATGGCCAGCTGGGATCAGCGCCGGGTTATCATCTAGTAATACTCTCTCTCTCTCTCTCTCTCTCTCTCTCTCTCTCTCTCTCTCACATTTAATGTAGGTCTGTATTGGTGACCTTTTCAATAATTACGTGGACTGTCTTTGTCCATTTGTTGATTCGTTCTTGTCTATAAATTCCATCTGTACAGAAATATAATTTCTAGAGTTTATATTATATCAAGGACTATTTCAAGATATAATATGCAGGGCCACTCGTTTATATTCTAGTCTATAGTTCACTTTATATCTGCACTTGTTTGTTTTGAGCCTTGCAAGATAAAACTTGATTATAGTCTGAATTTGTGACTGACATTATTTCTTTTCTCTATCAGGTAACTAAATTACGTACAATTTTTTAGTATGTTGGTGAAGTAGGGTCGAGTTTCTTCTGCATATTTATTGTTGAAGATTGTGAGATCATCGTCATAGACTCTACCAAGATTTCATATTGGTGTGGCACTATTTTACCCATGAAAACATAGTCTTTTTATAATTGATCTGTTTTTAAAAACGTTTATATCTTGGTTAGAAAACTATCTGATTCAAAGGTTTTGTGTTTTCAGTATTTTGATGTTTTAAGAAGCACAGTTTTGATAGATACAATTTGAATATCTATATATCATAGGTTTTAATTTATAACTTCTTTTTATCAATAAGATTTTATATATTTTGTAGGAATCAATTTTGACTAATTAGGTTAGTGTCTCAACCATCATTGTTTGCCATTAAACAATTTGTTTTTGTATATTTCCTTTCGAGTCTTATAATTTGGTCCAATTTCTAAAGCGAGGGATGTGTGTGTGTGTGTGTGTGTGGAGGGCGATGTAGGGCATATAGTGCCATCCAAAGCAGCATCAACTAGAGGGAGACTCGGTAGAGTGCAGACCTCCGCCGCGGCAGCTTATTTCTCACCCTTTCGCTATACCTTGACCCTTGACCTTAACATGTATTAATTGGCGTGGATTTTCATACACTCAAATATGAACCATGTTCTAAAGTCTCTGTGACATTCTACTTGTGGTTTTTTTTCTTTCAATCTAGGTTTTGACCACTGGTCAAACTGAAGTATTTTGCGGTGTCTTCACAAAGCACATGGCTTAAAAGCCTTACTCCTTTACCCAAAATCTAAATTCCATCTGTCAGATACTGGTTGATATTTTAGCTTCCTAACATGAGCTTTGACACCAATCTCTCTCTCTCTCTCTCTCTCTCTCTCTCTCTCTCTCTCTCTGTAGTGGAATAGGTACTGGTTTACTCCCGTAGGTCACAATTAGGTAAATATGTACATTATTATCATCTACAACGAAGTTATGTACTGCCCCCAGTTTGTGTTTGTTTGTGAACAGCTTTATGGCCACAATTTTATTCGTAGAGTAATGAAAATTAAAGGGATTAGCTGTTATGTGAAAAGTTGGAAATTATTAAATTTTTGAAGGTCAGAGGTCGAGGTCACGGTCAAGCAAAATGATCTATTCACATAATTAGCCAAAAGTTTGAACATCGTTGTCACAGAGACTTCAAAATTGGTTCATATTTGAGTGTATGAAAATCCATGCCAATTAATACATGCTAAGGTCAAGGTCAAAATCAAGCAAAAGGTCGAAGAAATAAGATGCTGTGGTGGAGGTCTGCTCTCTACCGAGTGCCCCTCTAGTTGACAATACTTAATAATTGATTGACTCCAGTGTAGGTACAGTATTTTCATCCCAGTTTTCATATTATTATTATTATTATTATTATTATTATTATTATTATTATTATTATTATTATTATTATTATTATTATTATTATCCTTATTAGCCTAGCTACAACCCTGGTTGGGAAAGCAAGATATTATTAGCCCAAAGGCTCCAACAGGGAAAAATAGCCCAGTGTGGAAAGGAAACAAGGAAATAAACAATATAAGTAAAGAAAAATTAAAACAAAAAATTTAAAAAAACATTAACAGCATTAAACAATAATCTATATATAAACTATAAAAAGACTCATGTCAGCCTGGTTCAACATAAAAAATATTTGCTGCAACTTAGAACTTTTGAAGTTTTACTGATTCAACTACCCGATTGGGAAGATCATTCCACAACTTGGTCACAGCTGGAATAAAACTTCTAGAATACTGTGTAGTATTGAGCCTTATGATGAAGAAGGCCTGACTTTTTGAATTAACTGCGCATCAGTATTTTAGCCAGAATGATTTAGAGCAAAATGCTAAGCCTTTTCCTTCGTTATATTTTTCAACGATGGTCTAATTCAGTTTTTGAAAGCACTTTAAAGTGATTTAAAGTCACATTAATATGTGAAGCTTTTGTTAATCGAAGAAATGAATGGATGAAACATCAGTTGTTTGTCTTTGTCAATGTGGACCTTTTTGAGTGCTGTGAGAAAAGAGGGGCTGGGCTTGTAGTAGCATTCTGCTTTTCCAGTTTTGTGTGTAGTTCGGTAATCAGTAAGCAAACTTTATTGGCCATTTTTAATATCAATTAGATTCCTTGTTTACATCAATATTAGTTGTTTAAATGAGTTCAGTGGTTTCAGTACTAAGCACAATTGGCAAAATTATATAATCTAAGGGGAGGACACTCCAAAACAAACCATTGTTCTCTAGTCTTGGGTAGTGCCATAGCCTCTGTACCATGGGCTTCTACTATCTTTGGGTAGAGTTCTATTGCTTGGAGGGTACAATCGGGCACACTATTCTATTTTTAAGTTTTTTATAGTTTATATATGAATTATCTAATTTTATGTTGTTACTGTTCTTAGAATATTTTATTTTGATTGTTCGGTACTTATCTTATAGTTTCTCTATTTCCTTGTTTCCGTAACTAACTGGGCTACTTTTCCCTGTTGGAGCCCTTGTGCTTATAGCATCCTGCTTTTCCAACTAGGGTTGTAGCTTAGCAATAATAATAATAATAATAATAATAATAATAATAATAATAATAATAATAATAATAATAATAATAATAATAATAATAATAATAGAATTGATGATAATAATATTGATAAATATGATGATAATAATAATAATAATAATAATAATAATAATAATAATAATAATAATAATAACAGGCCAAATTTTTTCACGCAGTTCTTGAGTATAGCGTATCTTAGTGTTTCCATTTTAGTCTGCAATTTGATATTTTAGCTATTTCCTTTGTCGAACCATATTAACATTCTCTCTCTCTCTCTCTCTCTCTCTCTCTCTCTCTCTCTCTCTCTCTCTCTCTCTCTCTCGTGTTGTCAATTCAAGCAACAAACTAAGTATTCGATTCTAGATGTTTTCCAGTATGATGTAGGTCTGTATTAAGTGTCCTTTAACAAGATAGTTGGACCATCTCTTGCTCCGTTTGTTACGCTTCATTCTCATCTATAGAGAATTTCCAGGAATACAAAGATATAATCTATAAGAGATCTACTTTAAGGTAGGATATGCAGGTACCCCCATTTTCCTTTTCTAGCATATAGTTCTCTTGATATTTGAAGCATATTTTCAAGCATTGCTGGATAAATTGCATAATTTTAGCCTTAGTATTTAGTTATGAAGATACTAGACTATTTTGCCGGGTAACTAAATTATATTGTTGAATGACAATGAAATAAAAATAAATATGTATTAAGAAATTTTGTATGACCAATACGCAGACTTGTTAGAATTAATGAACATTAACTCAACCTTCAACAATAAATAGGCAGAAAGAACATTGACCTTACTACACCAACATACAAGAAAATTGCGCATAATATAGTTATCCGACAAAACAGTCTAATAACTTCATAACTAAATACTAAAGCTAAAATTATGCAGTTTATCCAGCAATGCTTGAAAATATGCTTCAAATATCAAGAGAACTATATGCTAGAAAAGGAAAATGGGGGGTACCTGCATATCCTACCTTAAAGTAGATCTCTGACCATCCTTTAAATTCAGATCTCCCTGGACAATTCTATCCTGTTCGTAATACTAGGCAGGCAGTTAATTCTAATAGCCAGGCCTTCTCCATCACGAGGCTCAATACTACGCAGTACTCTAGAAGTTTTATTCCAGCTGTTACCAAGTTGTGGAATGATCTTCCTAATCGGGTGGTTGAATCAGTAGAACTTCAAAAGTTCAAAGTTGGAGCAAAGGCTTTTTTGTTGACCAGGCGGACATAGTCTTTTTATAGTTTATTTATGACATATTTGTTTTTGATGTTGTTAATAGTTTATATATGACATGTCTGTTTTGACCTTGTTACTTATTTTAGAATGATTTATTGTTAATTTGTTCTCTTCATTTATTTATTTCCTTATTTCCTTTCCTCACTGGGCTATTTTTCCCCATTGGAGCCCCTGGGCTTATAGCATCTTGCTTTTCCAACTAGGGTTGTAGCTTGGATAGTCATAATAATAATAATATTACTTGCTAAGCTACAACTCTAGTTAGAAAAGGAGGATACTATAAGCCCAGTGGCCCCGACAGGGAAAATAGCCCAGTGAGGAAAGGAAACAAGGAAAAATAGAATATTTTAAGAATAGTAACAACCTTAAGATAAACATTTCCTATATAAACTATAAAAAACTTTTAACAAAACAAGAGGAAGAGAAATTACATAGGATAGTGTGGTCGAGTGTACTCTCAAGCAAGAGACAATATAACTGATCTGGTTTGTCACTGGAGGTGCATTCAACTGATTTGAAAGCTGTTTCAAATTGATCATTTGAATCTATAGAATTGACAGTTAATGGAATAGTTTTAAAGGGGAAGGTTGTTGGGGGGCCCATCAGCTTGGAGCCTTCTGCCTCTCAACTTGGGTTGCACCTTGGTCTGTAATATCAAAATAGGAACAATTGTTGGTATTCCAATGTTGTGTAAGTGTTGGTATTTGTTGTGGCTTATTAGCGAGTAATTCCAGTTGAATTTTCTCTCTTGAATTTGTCATTACTGCCCGTGAAAAGGTTAGTTTGTTATACAGTATACTTACGGCAGTTCAACATGCAGATATTAATTATTATTATTATTATTATTATTATTATTATTATTATTATTATTATTATAATTGCTAAGCTACAACCCTAGTTGGAAAAGCAGGATGCTATAAGCCCAGGGGCCCCAACAGGGAAAATAAAAATAGCCCAGTGAGGAAAGGAAACAAGGAAAAATTTATTTTATCTCTATTAAATCATTGGTTTGAATTCTCTCTCTCTCTCTCTCTCTCTCTCTCTCTCTCTCTCTCTCTCTCTCTCTCTCTCTCTCTCTCTGTCAGAATTTGGAAAATATATCTTTCATTTAATGTTCTATTTTAATTTACAAGTATGAATTACACAACTCAACTTTTTACTATTCTCAGTATTTTTGTCTCTGGTATTTTAAATATTAAAAAACTCCTTGGTCTCTTGTATGAGGAATACATTTAATTTAATTCTCCCTGATAAAATTCGTTATTTTATTATACGTTTGCAAAGGACACTCCAAAATCAAACCATTGTTCTCTAGTCTTGGGTAGTGCCATATCCTCTGTATCTTGAAATATTTTATTTTGATTGTTCATTTGTAGTTTGTTTATTTTATTGTTTCCTTTCCTCAGTGGGCAATTTTTTTCCCCGTTGGAACCTTTGGGCTTATAGCATCTTACTTATCCAACTAGGGTTATAGCCTAGCTTGTAATAATAATGATAATAATTTCGAATAATTATCCGGCAATTTTGGTTGTGAATTAGGGAGTTGTTAATTTTTTTTCCGAGTTCTAATGACTCAATTTGATTTTGTGAACTCTATCTCGTGTTAAAAGTATCTTTTCGATTAGATTTCCGCCAATTTTCCAGTATTACCATGAGCTGCTTAAATCTCTAAATGGATTTTGACTGTGGGTTTGAAATTGCTAAGGGTCCAGAAGTCATTGGGAAGTTCAAGCTCATTTCTGAAGTTATAGCAATTTTGGGTTGCAAAGAATACCTCAACAGTTGTATTGTATTCCCATTTTTATTTCTTATTTATGAATATTTTATTTCGTAAATATACTAAGTCTTATTTTTCTTCAAATTTGCTTCTGATAATGTTTGTAATCTATTTAGTTTATAAGAAACTATTTTTCTCGTCTGTCAGTTTTTAACAGCAGTCTAG
Source organism: Palaemon carinicauda (assembly GCF_036898095.1). NCBI lineage: Eukaryota > Metazoa > Arthropoda > Malacostraca > Decapoda > Palaemonidae > Palaemon > Palaemon carinicauda. Next base: position 895,774 of record NC_090744.1, read on the forward strand.
ATGTGCAGACTAAATGTTAATACCAAATTAACATTAAAGGTACACAGGGAGAGACTGGGAATGTTAAATTGTTCTTAAAAGTTTATAAAGATACCTTAAGCTTATAAAACTAGCATATAATTTCTATTACTTTGATGGTGAATACAGGCTTACATTAAACCCACAGAGAGAAGCGAATGTTAATTACTGACAATGTCTAAAATGTTAAATGTCTTTTGATTGTATTTGTAGGGAAATGTAAGACTTTACTGTCTATACTTCTACTTTTCGAATAAGTACTAGAAGACCCCACACCTATTTCCTTAGCGTGCTCCTTCCTCCGGGACTGTCAAACACAGATTCCTTTCCCCTTTCGTCCTCAAGTGTTCTATAGGCGGGTTTACGCGGT
>NC_090744.1:901161-902767 GCF_036898095.1 Palaemon carinicauda
GAATGGCAGTCTATATTAGATGACAGTTGACACTTGAAGGCGCTCCTCCATGTGATTAGGAACCACTTGGATATTAGACGGTTTGCATTCAGAGATTCCAAGCTCAGGTTTAACAATTTTGTCTCTTGCCGATTAATCATTGATAGATGGCAAGACTTCCCCTCCAGTATAGTTTATTATTATTATTATTATTATTATTATTATTATTATTATTATTATTATTATTATTAGTATTATTATTATTACTTGCTAGGTTACAACCCAAGTTGGAAAAGCAAGATGCTAAAACCCCAAGGGCTCCAACAGTGAAAACAAGCCAGGTGAGGAAAGGAAATAAGGAAATAAATAAACGATTTTAGAAATAAAGAACAATTAAAGTATTTAATAAACAGTAACAACATCTAAACATATATTTCATATATTTACTCTAAAAAGACTAATGTCAGCTTACTCAACATAAAAACATTTTCTGCAAGTTTGAACTTTTGAAGTTCAATCGATTCAACTACCTGATTAGGAAGATCATTCCACAACTGGGTTGCTTTCAACAAGATCTCTCTTGCAAATAATATTTACTTACAAGAATCAAAAGCGCCTGTTATTAAGAAATGTTATCTATTATAGTTTAATTGTCAGTGATATGCTGGCCGTGGATTTGAATGGCTTGATATTTTATTGTTCCTCCCAGGACAAAAGAAGACGATGACCTCTTCAAGAAGGACTTCATTATCATACCGAGATAGTTACAGATATTCTTGAACTTTGCCATTTGTATTGGTACACGATGTTAGTTAAATTCAAGGTGTCCTGCACAAGTGAGGCAAGCTGGTTATTTTACATGGCATTTATGCTTTCGATTCTTTTAGTGAAGTGTGTTTGTACTAGCTTTCTGGTCACGGTTCGATACAGTAGTGCCAAATATCCATAGTTATAACATCTCTCCTTTCCACGCCGTTGCTCGAATACCTGTTGAACCTGGATGATCCTCACGATTTCTGCAAGGATGGCTTTCCATGTTGACAAATAGAAAATGGTCCTTGGTACATGAGACCTGATTGGGCTGGTCTTATACCTGAGAGGGTTTAAATGCATTTTAATGTAATATTGCGCATTCCTAGATATAATTAGCAATGAGGAGAGGTGACAGAAAAATCTCTCTCTCTCTCTCTCTCTCTCTCTCTCTCTCTCTCTCTCGTGCCCCTGCAACTTGTTAAGCACGTTTTATTATTACTACGCCATTTGCCTTGTAGTCAGTTAGTACCCAGGTACAATGGGGTTTGTGTTGCTAAGTTGCTATATATAAAAGTAAAGATTGGAATCGAGTTATAGCAGCATCGATTACATTTAATTTGTAAGATTTCTTCTCTCTTATGGTATTCTTTTCGTCTGTGCTTAATCCATTTCTGGCACATGTTATAGTATAATTGCAGTAAAATACGGTGATATTACTAACAAAGTGACAAAAAGCTATTTGTCTCATCTTTCTATGCTGTATCGATAAACTTGTAATTGCCATTAACTTATTTGAATTACGCAAAAACATATGCTTTTTAATAGGCGAATACCCTCCCTCTCTCTCTCTCTCTCTCTCTCTCTCTCTCTCTCT
>NC_090744.1:903267-933267 GCF_036898095.1 Palaemon carinicauda
TTCATGTTAATTTGTAATTTCAACTTTTACTAGTTTTATCCCCATGTTTAGTGACTTTTGCCTGTTGGGTAGTAATAGTATAATTTTATCTTTTTTTTTATGATTTGAAGCCTTTCCTGTATGTACAAACTTCTGTAATATTTCTTTGCATAATAAACGCTCCAAGAAGAGGTCCATTGGCGGACGAAACTGTTGAGCACTTCTACATATACATAACTTTCAATTTTCGTTATGTAGACTACTATATATTGAGTTATCTTCGTGCTGAGGAAGATTACATCTGTAATATATATATATATATATATATATATATACATTGATATAAATATGCACACATACACATACATACAGTATGCACACATACTGTATATAAACATAAGGGGTTTATATAAGTATAAGCAAGTATTGCTTACGATAATCATAATGTTAATGCTAATGACATATAAATTCGTTAAGACTAATATAATAAAGTAATTTCGATCTAAATATCTATTATTTTTTCAGTAAACTTCGAAAGAAACCCGTTAAACAAAAGCGTTTATAATGTCCTTCCAACCACAGAGAGAGAGAGAGAGAGAGAGAGAGAGAGAGAGAGAGAGAAGTTTCAGAAACCATTTTTGGTCGATAAAATTCTTAATTAAATTGCCAAAAGGAATCTTGTAGTAATAAACCCGTTATTAGAGACAAATAGAAGATTTACTTTTTTGGGGGGGATAAATAATAATAACAATAATAACAATAACAATAATAATAATAATAATAATAATAATAATAATAATAATAATAATAATAATAATAATAATAATAATAATAATTAATAATAACAATAATAACATCGTATTAGTGGGTTCATATTATTATTATTATTATTATTATTATTATTATTATTATTATTATTATTATTATTATTATTATTATTTGGTAAGCTACAACCTTAGCTGGAAAAGCAGAAAGCTATAAGACCAGGGTCCCGCACAGGGAAAATAGCCCAGTGAGAAAAGGAAACCAGGAAAAATGAAATATCTCAAGAATAGAAATATTAAAATAAATATTTCCTACATAAACTATAAAAACTTTAACAAAAGGAAGACAAATAAGATAGATTAGTGTGCTCGAGCGTACTCTCAAGCAAGAGAACTCTAACTTATTTCGAGGGCAACTGATGATTTCTTAGCAAATATTTATGTAACTATCAGGAGAAAATACAAGTAGATTTCCTATACGTTTATTGAAGGGGGATTGTGTGCGCATTAATGATTCACTTATATAGGAGCCCGTTTCTAACATGCATGACAACCTATAAAATACCTTATTATTATTATTATTATTATTATTATTATTATTATTATTATTATTATTATTATTATTATTATTATTATTTGCTAAGCTACAACCTTAGTAGGAAAAGCAGGCTATGCTCTAAGCCCAGGGGCTCCAACAGGGAAAGTAACCCAGTGAGGAAAGGAAACAAGGGAAAATAGAATAGTTCAAGAACAGTAACGACAATAAAATGAATGCTTAAAAACCTTAACCAAACAGGATAAAAAGAAATTTAGATAGAACAGTGTGCCCGAGTGTACCCTCAAGCAAGAGAACTCTAACCCAAGACAGCGGAAGACCATGGTACAGAGGCCATGCCACTACCCAAGACTAGAAAACAAAAGTTTGAATTTGGAGTGACCTTGTGTTAAACTGACCTAGTTATTATATTCGATACAGCAAACTATACAAGAAATATAGTTTATACAAGAAACCTATCTAAATAATCATAAAGAACAAAATGAAAACTAATAAGCTAAATATATAGATATAAGACCCTGCAAGAAAACCACATTTGACGCAAAGTACTATTTCCGGTACCGAAAATGTTTCCATTGTTTGTACATATTTGGAAGAGAGACCAAAGAGCCATTGAACCGAACACTTGTAAATGTCCACTAAATGATAGGAAGGATCAAAGTGGTTCAAAATGAAGAGTCAAGGGAATCATTTCATTGGTAAAACTTATGTAGGACCCGTCTTACTGAGACAGAGAGAGAGAGAGAGAGAGAGAGAGAGAGAGAGAGAGAAAGAGAGAGAGAGAGAAAGAGAAAGAGAGAAAGAGAGAGAGAGAGAGAAAGAGAAAGAGAGAGAGAGAGTGAGAGAGAGAGAAAGAGAGAGAGAGAGAGAGAGAGAGAGAGAGAGAGAGAGAAATTTGACAATTTCCTACAATAAATACTTCAAAATCCTTCGATTTCCAGGTATCAAAATCAGAACTAATACGCAATTATGTATTGTAAAATGAATGCATAAACTGAAGTACTCATCATGAAGTATTTTGCTATTGGCATACCAAATAATTTTGACAAATTCTATCTCGGTGACAGGTAGCCGGCAGAAGTCCAAGTTTGGACTAGTTTTCTAGCCGGGATCGGGACGTGGAGAGAGGTTTCGTCAGAAGGTAGGTCGAGGGAAGAGGTCAGTTCAAGCTAAGAAGGTAGGTCGAGGGAAGAGGTCAGTTCAAGCTAAGAAGGTAGGTCGAGGGAAGAGGTCAGTTCAAGCTAAGAGAGGACGCAAAAAGCAGCAACAGAGAAGGGGTCCAGTGGAACTTGCCAGAAGCAGTTTGGATTTTTTAATGTTAATCTGTAATCAGTATGTTTTTATTTACCTAAATACATCGATTTAAACTTATAAATAGAGATTAATTTACTCTAACATTCATTTGTAAATCATTAATTTTTTTAAATATATCTTATGTATTTTTTTTATATTCACGTTGTAGCTAAAATGTTTGCTGGGGAGAGAAGATATTGGCTTTATTCTCATCAACATTTTAACAAAATTAATAGTATTTATATCAAAAACTACCACCAAAACCTTCAATACTAAATTATCTTATTAAGTGTTTTTTGTAAATTTACTGGTTGTGTAAAATAAATTTGAAAAAGCTATTGATACTTTAATATTTCCTAAGTACACTGTAAGCTATGGTTAGGTGATATTAAACTAAGTATTTCCAAATGTTTCCCCAAGGTTCAACTATTGAAACTATTTTAAATTAATAAGAAATTAAGAACAAAATCTTGGTTGACAAATTGAGAAATTAATTCCTATAATGATGGAAGCTTTCAATGTAGTTAAAAGTCCTAATTAAATTATTGAAGCTTTTAATGTAAATAAAAGTCCAACAAAATGCCATTTATAATTACGCATACAAGAATATACCAAGGCACTTCCCCCAATTTTGGGGGGTAGCCGACATCAAACAAATGAAACAGAAAAGGGGAACTCTCCTCTCCGACGTTCCTCCCAGCCAATTATAATTATGTAAAGAAAATGCATGCATGTATTCTGGTACATCATTTAAAGAGTACACTACTGTTTTGCTCAGTGTTAAGACTTTGAAATACTGTAACTAGATCTTCGTGTGAGGGATCCAACAGATATTCCAGTCTGGACTAGTCCTAAGTGGGGTTTAGACGATCAAACGGTTCGTTGAACCTGTTCATCGAACGGTTCGAAGAGGTGAAGTCAGCCACAAATGTATAAGGTTTGAGGACATTGAAGCTCCGCCCACAAAAGTCAGGCGAGACCAGACTTATTTCGCACCGTTTGGCTATGTTCGAGAACCCGTTCACACGTTCGAACATCACTTCAAACACTTCACTGTCGAACTGCGTTCGATGAACCAATCGACCGCGTAAACCCGCCTATAGTACACTTGAGGACGAAAGGGGAAAGGAATCTGTGTTTGACAGTCCCGGAGGAAGGAGCACGCTAAGGAAATAGGTGTGGGGTCTTCTAGTACTTATTCGAAAAGTAGAAGTATAGACAGTAAAGTCTTACATTTCCCTACAAATACAATCAAAAGATATTTAACATTTTAGACATTGTCAGTAATTAACATTCGCTTCTCTCTGTGGGTTTAATGTAAGCCTGTATTCACCATCAAAGTACTAGAAATTATATGCTAGTTTTATAAGCTTAAGGTATCTTATAAACTTTTAAGAACAATTTAACATTCCCCAGTCTCTCCCTGTGTACCTTTAATGTTAATTTGGTATTAACATTTAGTCTGCACATCTAGACTGCTGTTAAAAACTGACAGACGAGAAAAATAGTTTCTTATAAACTAAATAGATTACAAACATTATCAGAAGCAAATTTGAAGAAAAATAAGACTTAGTATATTTACGAAATAAAATATTCATAAATAAGAAATAAAAATGGGAATACAATACAACTGTTGAGGTATTCTTTGCAACCCAAAATTGCTATAACTTCAGAAATGAGCTTGAACTTCCCAATGACTTCTGGACCCTTAGCAATTTCAAACCCACAGTCAAAATCCATTTAGAGATTTAAGCAGCTCATGGTAATACTGGAAAATTGGCGGAAATCTAATCGAAAAGATACTTTTAACACGAGATAGAGTTCACAAAATCAAATTGAGTCATTAGAACTCGGAAAAAAAATTAACAACTTCCTAATTCACAACCAAAATTGCCGGATAATTATTCGAAATTATTATCATTATTATTACAAGCTAGGCTATAACCCTAGTTGGATAATTAAGATGCTATAAGCCCAAAGGTTCCAACAGGGAAAAAATTGCCCCCTGAGGAAAGGAAACAATAAAATAAACTACAAATGAACAATCAAAATATTTCAAGATACAGAGGATATGGCACTACCCAAGACTAGAGAACAATGGTTTGATTTTGGAGTGTCCTTTGCAAACGTATAATAAAATAACGAATTTTATTAGGGAGAATTAAATTAAATGTATTCCTCATTCAAGAGACCAAGGAGTTGTTTAATATTTAAGGTCCCCGTACCAGAGACAAAAATACTGAGAATAGTAAAAAGTTAAGAGTTGTGTAATTCATACTTGTAAATTAAAATAGAACATTAAATGAAAGTTATATTTTCCAAATTCTGGCAGAGAGAGAGAGAGAGAGAGAGAGAGAGAGAGAGAGAGAGATTCAAACCAATGATTTAATAGAGATAAAATAAATTTTTCCTTGTTTCCTTTCCTCACTGGGCTATTTTTATTTTCCCTGTTAGGGGCCCCTGGGCTTATAGCATCCTGCTTTTCCAACTAGGGTTGTAGCTTAACAATTAATAATAATAATAATAATAATAATAATAATAATAATAATAATAATAATAATAATAATTAATATCTGCATGTTGAAATGCCGTAAGTATACTGTATAACAAACTAATCTTCTCACGGGCAGTAATGACAAATTCAAGAGAGAAAATTCAACTGAAATTACTCGCTAATTAGCCACAACAAATACCAACACTTACACAACATTGGAATACCAACAATTGTTCCTGTTTTGATATTGCAGACCAAGGTGCAACCGAAGTTGAGAGGCAGAAGGCTCCAAGCTGGTGGGCCCCCAACAACCTTCCCCTTTAAAACTATTCCATTAACTGTCAATTCTATAGATTCAAATTATCAATTTGAAACTGCTTTCAAATCAGTTGAATGCACCTCCAGTGACAAACCAGAGCAGTTGAATTGTCTCTTGCTTGAGAGTACACTCGACCACACTATCCTATCTAATTTCTCTTCCTCTTGTTTTGTTAAAAGTTTTTATAGTTTATATAGGAAATGTTTATCTTAATGTTGTTATTGTTCTTAAGATATTCTATTTTTCCTGTTTCCTTTACTCACTGGGCTATTTTCTCTGTTGGGGCCACTGGGCTTATAGCATCCTCCTTTTCTAACTAGAGTTGTAGCTTAGCAAGTAATATTATTATTATCATTACTATCCAAGCTACAACCCTAGTTGGAAAAGCAAGATGCTATAAGCCCAGGGGCTCCAATGGGGAAAAATAGCCCAGTGAGGAAAGGAAATAAGGAAATAAATAAATGAAGAGAACAAATTAACAATAAATCATTCTAAAATAAGTAACAAGGTCAAAACAGACATGTCATATATAAACTATTAACAACATCAAAAACAAATATGTCATAAATAAACTATAAAAAGACTCATGTCCGCCTGGTCAACAAAAAAGCATTTGCTCCAACTTTGAACTTTTGAAGTTCTACTGATTCAACCACCCGATTAGGAAGATCATTCCACAACTTGGTAACAGCTGGAATAAAACTTCTAGAGTACTGCGTAGTATTGAGCCTCGTGATGGAGAAGGCCTGGATATTAGAATTAACTGCCTGCCTAGTATTACGAACAGGATAGAATTGTCCAGGGAGATCTGAATTTAAAGGATGGTCAGAGATCTACTTTAAGGTAGGATATGCAGGTACCCCCCATTTTCCTTTTCTAGCATATAGTTCTCTTGATATTTGAAGCATATTTTCAAGCATTGCTGGATAAACTGCATAATTTTAGCTTTAGTATTTAGTTATGAAGTTATTAGACTGTTTTGTCGGATAACTATATTATGCGCAATTTTCTTGTATGTTGGTGTAGTAAGGTCAATGTTCTTTCTGCCTATTTATTGTTGAAGGTTGAGTTAATGTTCATTAATTCTAACAAGTCTGCGTATTGGTCATACAAAAATTTCTTAATACATATTAATTTTATTTCATTGTCATTAAACAATATAATTTAGTTACCCGGCAAAATAGTCTAGTATCTTCATAACTAAATACTAAGGCTAAAATTATGCAATTTATCCAGCAATGCTTGAAAATATGCTTCAAATATCAAGAGAACTATATGCTAGAAAAGGAAAATGGGGGTACCTGCATATCCTACCTTAAAGTAGATCTCTTATAGATTATATCTTTGTATTCCTGGAAATTCTCTATAGATGAGAACGAAGCGGAGCAAGAGATGGTCCAACTATCTTGTTAAAGGACACTTAATACAGACCTACATCATACTGGAAAACATCTAGAATCGAATACTTAGTTTTTTGCTTGAATTGACAACACGAGAGAGAGAGAGAGAGAGAGAGAGAGAGAGAGAGAGAGAGAGAATGTTAATATGGTTCGACAAAGGAAATAGCTAAAATATCAAATTGCAGACTAAAATGGAAACACTAAGATACGCTATACTCAAGAACTGCGTGAAAAAATTTGGCCTGTTATTATTATTATTATTATTATTATTATTATTATTATTATTATTGGTATTATCATTATCATCATATTTATCAATATTATTATCATCAATTCTATTATTATTATTATCATTATTATTATTATTATTATTATTATTATTATTATTGCTAAGCTACAACCCTAGTTGGAAAAGCAGGATGCTATAAGCACAAGGGCTCCAACAGGGAAAAATAGCCCAGTTAGTTACGGAAACAAGGAAATAGAGAAACTATAAGATAAGTACCGAACAATCAAAATAAAATATTTTAAGAACAGTAACAACATAAAATTAGATAATTCATATATAAACTATGAAAAACTTAAAAATAGAATAGTGTGCCCGATTGTACCCTCCAAGCAATAGAACTCTACCCAAAGATAGTAGAAGCCCATGGTACAGAGGCTATGGCACTACCCAAGACTAGAGAACAATGGTTTGTTTTGGAGTGTCCTCCCCTTAGATTATATAATTTTGCCAATTGTGCTTAGTACTGAAACCACTGAACTCATTTAAACAACTAATATTGATGTAAACAAGGAATCTAATTGATATTAAAAATGGCCAATAAAGTTTGCTTACTGATTACCGAACTACACACAAAACTGGAAAAGCAGAATGCTACTACAAGCCCAGCCTCTCTTTTCTCACAGCACTCAAAAAGGTCCACATTGACAAAGACAAACAACTGAAGTTTCATCCATTCAATTCTTCGATTAGGAAAAGCTTCACATATTAATGTGACTTTAAATCACTTTAAAGTGCTTTCAAAAACTGAATTAGACCATCGTTGAAAAATATAACGAAGGAAAAGGCTTAGCATTTTGCTCTAAATCATTCTGGCTAAAATACTGATGCGCAGTTAATTCAAAAAGTCAGGCCTTCTTCATCATAAGGCTCAATACTACACAGTATTCTAGAAGTTTTATTCCGGCTGTGACCAAGTTGTGGAATGATCTTCCCAATCGGGTAGTTGAATCAGTAGAACTTCAAAAGTTCTAAGTTGCAGCAAATATTTTTTATGTTGAACCAGGCTGACATGAGTCTTTTTATAGTTTATAAATAGATTATTGTTTAATGCTGTTAATGTTTTTTTAATTTTGTTTTAATTTTTCTTTACTTATATTGTTTATTTCCTTGTTTCCTTTCCACACTGGGCTATTTTTCCCTGTTGGAGCCTTTGGGCTAATAATATCTTGCTTTCCCAACCAGGGTTGTAGCTAGGATAATAATAATAATAATAATAATAATAATAATAATAATAATAATAATAATAATATGAAAACTGGAGTCAATCAATTATTAAGTATTGTCAACTAGAGGGGCATTCGGTAGAGAGCAGACCTCCACCACAGCATCTTATTTCTCGACCTTTTGCTTGATTTTGACCTTGACCTTAGCATGTATTAATTGGCATGGATTTTCATACACTCAAATATGAACCAATTTTGAAGTCTCTGTGACAACGATGTTCAAACTTTTGGCTAATTATGTGAATAGATCATTTTGCTTGACCGTGACCTCGACCTCTGACCTTCAAAAATTTAATAATTTCCAACTTTTCACATAACAGCTAATCCCTTTAATTTTCATTACTCTACGAATAAAATTGTGGCCATAAAGCTGTTCACAAACACAAACTGGGGGCAGTACATAACTTCGTTGTAGATGATAATAATGTACATATTTACCTAATTGTGACCTACGGGAGTAAACCAGTACCTATTCCACTACAGAGAGAGAGAGAGAGAGAGAGAGGAGAGAGAGAGAGAGAGATTGGTGTCAAAGCTCATGTTAGGAAGCTAAAATATCAACCAGTATCTGACAGATGGAATTTAGATTTTGGGTAAAGGAGTAAGGCTTTTAAGCCATGTGCTTTGTGAAGACACCGCAAAATACTTCAGTTTGACCAGTGGTCAAAACCTAGATTGAAAGAAAAAAAACCACAAGTAGAATGTCACAGAGACTTTAGAACATGGTTCATATTTGAGTGTATGAAAATCCACGCCAATTAATACATGTTAAGGTCAAGGGTCAAGGTATAGCGAAAGGGTGAGAAATAAGCTGCCGCGGCGGAGGTCTGCACTCTACCGAGTCTCCCTCTAGTTGATGCTGCTTTGGATGGCACTATATGCCCTACATCGCCCTCCACACACACACACACACACACACACACAATCCCTCGCTTTAGAAATTGGACCAAATTATAAGACTCGAAAGGAAATATACAAAAACAAATTGTTTAATGGCAAACAATGATGGTTGAGACACTAACCTAATCAGTCAAATTTGATTCCTACAAAATATATAAAATCTTATTGATAAAAAGAAGTTATAAATTAAAACCTATGATATATAGATATTCAAATTGTATCTATCAAAACTGTGCTTCTTAAAACATCAAAATACTGAAAACACAAAACCTTTGAATCAGATAGTTTTCTAACCAAGATATAAACGTTTTTAAAAACAGATCAATTATAAAAAGACTATGTTTTCATGGGTAAAATAGTGCCACACCAATATGAAATCTTGGTAGAGTCTATGACGATGATCTCACAATCTTCAACAATAAATATGCAGAAGAAACTCGACCCTACTTCACCAACATACTAAAAAATTGTACGTAATTTAGTTACCTGATAGAGAAAAGAAAAAATGTCAGTCACAAATTCAGACTATAATCAAGTTTTATCTTGCAAGGCTCAAAACAAACAAGTGCAGATATAAAGTGAACTATAGACTAGAATATAAACGAGTGGCCCTGCATATTATATCTTGAAATAGTCCTTGATATAATAGAAACTCTAGAAATTATATTTCTGTACAAATGGAATTTATAGACAAGAACGAATCAACAAATGGACAAAGACAGTCCACGTAATTATTGAGAAGTACACCAATACAGACCTACATTAAATGTGTGTGAGGGAGAGAGAGAGAGAGAGAGAGAGAGAGAGAGAGAGTGTGTGTGTGTGTGTGTTACTAGATGATAACCTGGCGCTGATACCAGCTGGCCATTCTGAGCTAAAGAAATTACGGTAACATCAAAAGTTACATCATGACGTTAGACAACACAGGAGAAAGGAATCAGGAACCAAGGAAGAGAAAATGTCTAGGAAGACACAAATGTATATCACTGGTCCTTCCACCTCTCTACCATCAACCCAAATAGAGTTAGTGTGGTCAGCACTTGTTCCCCTCTGGACCATCCGAGCCAGTCTCTACTACAGACAAGGAAATGCAAATGAATTAGGAATGAAGGCAATTTGATAAATACAAACAAAATATTCTGGTCTATTCAAAGTGATCAATACTTTGTGATTTAGGAATTAGTTCATCGTCCTGTTGCAACAACAGGATGGAGGGACGCAGGAATTATTCAACAGAGGCTAAAACATTGGTGGAGCTCTGGGGGTGGAAGGACATTGCATGCAAGCAAGTAATATCCTCAACTGTGCAAGATTGCATCAAACCCATTATCATACGATCGATTTTAACACCCCATTTCACGAAATGTAAAATTAAATCAATAATAGAACAAAATCAAAGGATATGAATAACGTATCATCAAGATGCTGCAGCACAAAAATTAAAAAAGAAAAAAAACACAAAAGCCCAAAATAAAGCTTTTCACTGCTAGTATGATTAAAAAACTAATTGTTATCAAATCCTTAAACAATTTCAAAATAATCACGTATCCTGATCGACACTAGATTATAGTGAGATTTCATTAATTCTAACTTAAAAAAAAAATCTTGAAAAATTATCATGACTTTCTTCAAAGGCTCTGCTACAGCCTGCATACAATTCCCAAGTGGGGAAAAAGCGTAAAGAAAATGTGCTTCCAGGGAAAAAAAAGTTGACAGAAATAGAAAGAAAACGATGCAAGCGAACCATCTAAACCCAAGCACATACATTTTGTTTTTATGCAAACCTGAAGGATTCAAAATCTCTTTCAACTGCGAAGCTAAATGGCCGTAAAAGCCTTTGTTGAAAGCTGCTTTCTGCTGTCGCCTAAACGGAAGTTCTAGAAGGCCAATAACAGGAAATTTATCTTGTAATTATGAGACATTACGAGAGTTATCTATAACGTAGTCAAGTAGCGGACCAAATCCATGGAAAATTCTAAAGGAATACAATTCCAAAATCTCGCTATTGACAAATTCTAGATGCCATGTCTGAACATTTCCCTCCATTAACCAACAAAAATTGTAATACTTCATTACCCATATAGAATCTGATCAGAGAGAGAGAGAGAGAGAGAGAGAGAGAGAGAGAGAGAGAGAATCACGTACCAAAATACATCGATTGATTGTCTCTTAAGAATCGATTCACTCCGACGGGATAATGAATATTGTTGGAACCTCATGACCTGATAAAACAGCACAAGTTTTTTTTTTTTTTACTAGTAAGGGTAAAAAAAGGCGATCAATATAAAAAAGAACATGGAAATATGAGATCTGTCTCTGATGATAATCTCTTATAAAAAAGCCAGTCTAATATAGCTGATATTGTTCAATAGAAAAGAACGAAGCATCACAAGTGGCCGAGTGAATGTTCACAAATTGATAAGAAGAGACACATGGATGAAGACCTACATCGCATTGGAATACCAGTGTTAAAAAAGAATAGTCATAATAATATATTGCTATGAGAGAGAGAGAGAGAGAGAGAGAGAGAGAGAGAGAGAGAGAGAAACACGGTCCTATAGCACCCTGACGCCCAGCCCCCAAAACTCCCTTTGTGGGTCCATTTTCTTATTACGCCTTTCCTTTCCTCTGTCCACGAAAAAAATCTCTTTCCCATTATAGGTCAAATTGAAGGGCAAAAATGAAAGAAGGCAATCACAAAATTCTAATTTCAGAATTCTCTCTCTCTCTCTCTCTCTCTCTCTCTCTCTCTCTCTCTCTCTCTCTTAAAAGTAGTAACCTACCATTTAGGATAAATTCTGAAATCCTATAATTTTAAATAAAACATACAAAGGAAAATCCTTAAGACTTGAAATATTTAACCCTTGCACTATTGACTGACTGTAAGCAGCAAAATGGAAAATATGATAAATTCTATTGGAAAAAAGAAATGCTACAATTTTTACAATTTCTTACTGGTTTCACGGATAAGAAAAAGGGTCTGAGCTGAATAAGTTCCCTACTTTACGAGAGACAAAAGCCACTACACTTTAACAGTGAAAGATATCACAAGAATTGTTATTATTATTATTACTTGCTAAGCTACAATCCAAGTTGGAAAAGCAAGATGCTATAAGCCCAAGGGTTCCAACAGGGAAAAATATCCCAGTGAGGAAAGGAAACAAGGAAAAATAAAATATTTTAAGAAGATCAATAACATTAGAATAAATATTTCCTATTTAGAATATAAAAACTTAGAACAAAACCAGAGGAAATTAAATAGCATAGTGTGTCCGAGTGTACCCTCAAGCAAGAGAACTCTAATACAAGACAGTGGAAGAAGCCCATGGTACTACAGAGGCTACGGCACTCACTACCCAAGACCATTTCTTAGCGTATCCAAATGGATGAAATGCACCTGCATTGATACACCAGATATCACTCTCTCATTGAGCAACACCCAAGTAAAACGATCTCAATCTACTTGGATTAATAAAATGGGTAGAAAAGATACTAAAATAAAATGGTGTGGAATATCTTACAAGAAGGAATGTTGGGAATTGATTTTCATTTCTTAGTCTTTGTCTTCCCCTTACTTGGATAATTCTTCAATTATATCAAAGTAACCTGTCCATTTCTACTCGCCTTAAGACATACAATAAAGAAATACATTGTTTACCGACAATGAAGTCAACTTTCAATAATAGATGTGGCAGAACAAAAAAAACTGCGGCAACAAGAAGAAAGTTTTACGTAATTTGGTTACCTGATAACTTCACAACTAAATAATAAGGCTACAATTATGAAGTATATCTTGCAATGCTTAAAAGAATACTTTAACTTGAGGGGCACTCAGTTGAGCGCAGACCTCTGCTACGGCAGCTTATTTCTCGTACTTATTATAACCTTGACCTTTAACCTTTAACATGTATTAAATTGGCTTGGAATTTCACGCGATTAAACATGAACCAAGTTTGAAAGCCTCTGTGACAAAGATGTCCAAACTTATGGCTGATTACGTAAATTGGACATTTTGCTTGACCTTCCAAAATCTAATCATTTACAGCTTTTTACATAATAGTTAATTCCTGCAAGTTTCATTACTGTATGATAAATATTGTGGCAACAGGGGCAAAAATATAACCCACTTCGTTGGCATAAGTGAATGTAAAGGCTTTGACACTAGAATAGGAAAGGATGGGCTCTGCACATCACATATCAAAATAGACCTCGCTATGAGAGACTAGAAATTATATCTCTGTATGGCTGGAAGTTCTCTATAGAGGAGACCGGGAAGAAAGGTAGTCCACAAAATTATGGAAAAGGACACTCATGCAGACCTTCATCATATTGGAGAGAGAGAGAGAGAGAGAGAGAGAGAGAGAGAGAGAGACGCCTTCTCTTCTGCCAATGCATGAAGTCTTATATTCTTTTATACAAATGGAGTCAAAGTCATTTAATGTAACTTGTAACTTCCCACGTGTGGGACAAGACGAAGTAGTGTTGGTTATGAACTTATCTAACGATAAGGTAAACATGAGAACAAAAAGCGTTATACTGTTCGGGATCAAACTACAAAAGCCATCCAATTATGTTGATGTCTTTCACTTCATATGGACTGTCAAATCGAAGGAAATCAAAATGATAGCCTACGAAATAAAAGTGGGAACGGAGGTGAAGTACCTTATGAAAGAATGAATGATTGGAAGTTCTCTGGCATCCTGACATCGAAGGTCATTACGATATGGAAGCAGAGCAAACCAGGTTCAGAGGGAACAACTGCAAATACATTATAACAATAAATACAATTCTATTAATAAAGAGGAAATATCCTGAAGACATTAGGTCGTACATAGAGACCCGAACCAGAAGAGCATAAAGAAATGGAGGCTACGATACAAGACAGGAAAATGAACAGGATCCAAGACCCGTCTTGCAATAGGAATGTGTGTGACCTGGGCTCTATTAGAGAGAGAGAGAGAGAGAGAGAGAGAGAGAGAGAGCGAGAGAGAGAGAGAGCGCGAGAGAGAGAGCGAGAGAAAGAAAGGCTAACGTGTAGACTCTCTAACCAGAAGGATTTTATAATAGCGATCGAAAACAACATCTAACTTCAAGATTAAGTTATAAAAAGGTCATATTTTATTGGAATTATCCCTTATTGAAGAATTTTGGAAACATCTCTTTGTTCTTGGGCGGGAAGGGGACGTATCATGCTAATACAGTGAGTACAAATTCTGTGGCACTATGGGTCAATAGTTGCAGAGGTTGGACAGCAAGATGCAAGAAAATATGATAAAATAGATTATAACATTTCGAGCGAAGGGTTTAGCTAGATCATGAAATTCGATAAAATTGTAATTAAAATTAGATATTATTATTATTATTATTATTATTATTATTATTATTATTATTATTATTATTATTATTATTATTATTATTATTAGCTAAGCTACAACTCTAGTTGCAAGAGCAAGATGCTATAAGCCCAAGAGCTTCAGCATGGAAATATAGGCCAGTGGGGAAAGGAAACATGGAAATAAGCTATATAGGAAGTAACGAATAATCAAAATAAAATATCTTAAAAATATTGGCAACATTAAAACAGATATTTCATATATAAACTATATAAACTATAACACTTTTCACGCATATATCCAACGAGACAATTTATATCGACTCATATTTACACAGACATTGGGTGATTGCTTTCATTCCAGAGAAATGAAGTTTCATTTACGAAATGTTCATTAACTTAAAGGAGGAAGACAATAGCTTCATCAAATTCATTGCTTACATTTCCCAATACCTGAAAGTACAGGATATTATTGGTCTCTTTTGAAGAGACGAGAATCGCAAGTCAAAGTAGATATCATTTCAGAGAGAGAGAGAGAGAGAGAGAGAGAGAGAGAGAGAGAGTGTCACTTATGCCCTACACAAGAGGATCTGAACTTTTGCAATTACGATAGAAAGCGACCATGGCATAACTGACTTTATAATTTAGTTATAAAATGTCAAAATAGTAATTAATCGAAGAAAATTGTGCCAGACCCTTAACTGCAGCAGATGAGGTGACACGCCATTTGCAGGAGGTCTATTAAGTCAAAGTTGGACAGCAAAAGGAAGATACGATTCAAGTATAATATTGAGGCTATTGTTAAAATATGAATAAATTAGAAACATAAAAAAAAAATGCTCAATGATAAACCGTTCTTGGCAAAACTTCAAGTTACAAACAATCTCATTTGATTAGAAACTCTAGTTAAGTCACATTCTGAGCAACAAACTCATTTGTTCTCTCCAAGATAAAAAATGTAGGACCCACACACGAACGAGAGAGAGAGAGAGAGAGAGAGAGAGAGAGAGAGAGAGAGTACTGTCAAACTGAAGGGAAGAAACTTAAATGCATAGAAGCAATCGACCCCGCCCGTCTCTCTCTCTCTCTCTCTCTCTCTCTCTCTCTCTCTCTCAAAAGCACAGGAAATAACATACCACCTTGAATGTTTTTCAGGAATTTTATTACAATTAAATGTGAAATATTAATCTAAAACCCACAGCTCTTTTGTCCAATTCTTTTCAGTAGTTTCATAAATTATATCTGAAACCCATAAAAAATAATTTTTTTTTTTCGAGTAGAATTTTGTAAAGCATACAGACTATACATGAGGCGCACTGTGCGAGACCTTACTGGAAATGGGCCTAAAAGTGTCTTGTGTGTTCAAGATAAAGATATCCGTTTGATGCTCGAGGTGAGGATGACAGGTTCATCCTTGCCAAGATTCTTGGACATGATGTGTCATACCATGTCAGCGGTATTTCTAAATTTATTTCGGAAGCAGGTCTCCTGAAAGCTATTTAACTTTTATAAGGATGTCTTTAATGTTTGTGTTTTAAATTGAATTTTCTTTTCATTTTTATTGATATCAAATGATATGGGTGTAAGTGACCTTAGATGTCAGGATGCCAGAAAACTCTCAATCTTTCAATCAAACGTCTCTTTCATGTGAGGAGCCTTGGCCTTCTTTAATACTAAGGTCCTTTCTTTCTAATATATCTTTTACAATATCCATTCGTCCTATTGAGGTTTTTCTCCAGTCCTAAGTCCTATTTTACCAACCTATTGTTAATTCTTTACATATATATATATATATATATATATTCATATATATATATATATATATATATAAATATATATATATATATATATATATGAATATATATATATATATATATAAATATATATATATAAATATATATATATATATATGAATATATATATATGAATATATATATATATATATATAAATATATATATATAAATATATATATATATATATATGAATATATATATATGAATATATATATATATATATATATATAAATAATATATATATATATATATATATAGTTTAAAACATGCCATGAGTCAACGTTGATCATCTGGCGAACAAAGAGTATAGCATTTTGGTTCTAAGCAAGTTATTAGAGATGAGGCTAATATTAAGCCGTATTGCAATACCCAGTTTCTTGACGCTGATCCCCAGTCACAGGTGTGTCAATTGGTGATGGAAGGATAAAGTTACCGTTGCAACTTGCTACTATGATTTTATCACTATGCCACCACATAGCCATTTTGGCAGGTATATCTTTGCTTAGCCTTTTTTTTTCTCTCTCTATTTCAAAAATGTCTTTTCGGCTGGTCAGCTTTTCTTACAAAGTACATAACCCACAATTTTCAACGATCACTTTTTTTGGTATTAAATCATTCAGACTAAATTTTCAAAATAATCTTCAGAAAAGCTGTAGTTCTTATACCATCGCTCCAATCGTTTCTAACTTATTTTTCTAAAACGAGAATTTGTCTTCACTTAAAAAGAAAAGCCCATTAAGTTTCGTGGTGATATGGCAGATATGTCCTGGCTTCGGGTTTTTGTCTTACAATAAAAATATCGAAAAGAAACAAGAGTTCAATTTATCTTTTGATTGAATCATCCATCAATGAAAGACTTTTTACCAAGAATGTGACACTTCTTTCTTGAAGAATTATGTTGGTGTCTTTTAGTTATCAAAAGGTTTCGTAATTTACAATAAACATTTCTTTCTTCTGTAGATGCATGAAATTGGTTGGTGTATATCATAATCATTCGTCATTATAGTCTTGAAAGACGTCATGCATTATTCTGTGTTGCCACGAAGTGAATACGTGTTTTTCCCTCTCCAAGAAACAATTCTGATTCACAGAGTTATCTTTGACCTCCCTGAAGGTGAAGATTTTCTCTATACTCTTGTCCTTTAGCCTGGAAAAAATAACGATAGATTTGCTCATATGATAACCAGAATATTTCCTCCTTCAATTAGAACATTTCGATATATCGTATACCATTCAAAACATTTTTATCTATACTCTATTTCTGTTTCCATGGGTGAAAGGGGCATTCAAATATCCATGTACCATCTTATTTTTGTAGCGTATAAAAAACTATTCCAAACGATGGAGAGCTGCAAATGCTGACATTGTGTACTTGAATTAGATTACATTAATTCATGTATGTAATGAGGTCCATCGCTAGGTCCTGGGTGGCCATCCAGTACACATGTAAAAGACAAGAGGGGTGAAAATATGCATATGGAATCAACTGTCTAGATATATTACATTCTTGATGGTGACTTAAAGCAATGGAGAAAGGTTGCCCTATTTCTATGAAGGAAAATACTTGAAAGATATCATAAACACGAAACACCCTGAAGAGATGAACCCAGAGTTTTTTATTCCTCGACCAGATTAGAAGACGACCAATACTTTTATCCCTTGTTATCTACAGAAAAAATTAAATCTCAGTCATAACTCTTTACCAGATTGAAAAAAGGAACAAATATCCTTTCTCTCTTTGTCTTCGAATCCAGGAATTAGAAGAATCAGCTCATAAATAAGCAAGATGCGACATCAAATAAATAAAATGTATCAATAAACACCACTTGGACAAAGACAAAACCAGCGACAGTTAACCATGACCCCGAAATAACTGCACTTATAATAACGTCAATACCACCTGGTGGTAATATTGGTAAACTGCAGCTAATATAAACTTCAAATCACGACAACCAAATATAAATGACTTCAGCTATTATTTTTTTTTATCTGTTTTAGAAGATATCCAAAAGAAAGTGAACAAAAGGAATAGTTTGTGCATACTGGTATGGAAAATAATAGAGGGCTACATAGCCATTACTATAAGCACAACTGCATAGGCTATAGCTATGTTATCTATATATTTGCTTTACATATATCTAAAATAATCACCCCAAAATTGACATAGCAATAGTTCATAACATGGATTTATTTTTTTTTTTGTAATCTCTTTACATCGATTCAGTTCTTTGACTTTTCCAGTTTTCCGTATATAATCTCTCTCTCTCTCTCTCTCTCTCTCTCTCTCTCTCTCTCTCATATATATATATATATATATATTTATATATTTATATAAAAACATATGTATATATATTATATATATAATATATATATATACATATATATATATATATATATATATATGTATGTATGTATATACGTAAATATATATATATATGAGAGAGAGAGAGAGAGAGAGAGAGAGAGAGAGTGAAAGTTCCGAATGCTGCTTTGACAAGAATAATGATAGTGCTGTGCAGCTATTTTTTCTTGTGACACATCAGCCATAAGGGTCTCTGGCACAGAGTGTCATTTTTATTTTGCATCTTTAATATGTATGCAACCATTTCAACTAAATTTACTTCAGATAATGTTTGCAGCCAGCAAGGGTATCAGAGCTATGCACTCTGAAATAGACTTCTTTCGAGTTCCAAATGAATTGACTTTTTTGTTGAAAAATTTTACTTTATTGATTGTGAAATAGTTCAAACATATGTTGGTATTTTTTAAATCGATAACAAGTAACAGATTGCTGTCAGCAATTTAATTTGCAGTAATTGTGTGAGGATTGGGACTGATAAAACATCATGATCTTCTGTAAATATATAATGATAAGCAGTTTGTGCCATAAGTTCCATTTAGTTCGTAGCAGAACTTGCTGGTTATGATATATGGGGTCGTCATAATAATAGGATTGATCTTTTTCACTTTAATTCATATATATATATATATATATATATACATATACATATACATATACATATACATATACATATACATATACATATACATATACATATACATATACATATACATATACATATACATATACATATACATATACATATACATATCCATATACATATACATATATATATATATATATATATACATACATATATATATATTTATATATATATATATATATATGTATACATATATATATATATATTTGTATACATATAAGTATATATATATATATATATATATAGGGCCCCTATTATTATTATTATTATTTTAATTATTATTATTATTACTTGCTAGGCTACAACAATGGTTGGAAAAAGCACGATGCTATAAGCCCAAGGGCTCCAACAGGGAAAATAGCCCAGTGAAGATAGGAAATAAGGGAAAACTACAAGTAGTTTAAGAAAAAATAACATCAAAATAAGTCTTTCATATATAAACTATAAAAACCTTCAAAATAACAAGAGGAAGAGAAACAAGATAGAATGGTGTGCCCGAGTGTACCGTCAAGCAAGAGAACTTTAACCCAAGACAGTGGAAGACCATGGCACAGAGGCTATGGCACTACCCAAGACTAGAGAACAATGGTTTGATTTAGGAGTGTCCTTCTCCTAGAAGAGCTGCTTACCATAGCTGAAGTCTCTCTTCTACCCTTACCAAGAGGAATGTAGCCACTGAACAATATACACACACGAGGAGAGAGCACTGTATGGATAGCAATGGGAATTAAACAGAAGCATATCATTAATGCATCGAATACCGAGGCGTAGAAAAGCTATCAATAAGGGACATTACAAGTGAATGATGATGAAAGTCCAGATAAGAGAGAACAGACAAAAGACAGTAAATTAACTGAAAGAAGTCATTCCAAGATGAATTTCACTTGAGAAGAAATGCAATAAACAGAGGAGCAGGGGCTCTAACAACAACAGAAGCAGAACAAAAGACATATTAAGAGAGAGAGAGAGAGAGAGAGAGAGAGAGAGAGAGAGAGAATTGTCGACTCTAGCATAGTAAAAACATGTTAAATTGGTTGTTTGCCGATTACTTTAATACAGGGCATTGAAATATGATAAAAACACGTTATATTTGTAGTTGTTGTATAATTGAACATAACCTTAAACGAAGACTGAATGTACTTAGCTTTTTTCATATTATCTAGACACCAAAACTTTCTCAAGATCGGAAGTGTATTGGAGTTATTTGTATATATATTTATTTTACCAGCCGATCGCTACAAAGGAGATAGGAAAAACTATTAAAGTTAGCAAGAAACTTCTTAACGAATGTTATCATTCCGTTGTAGATAAGCAAAAGGAAAATGGAATCTTTGGGGCTGTTGTGATGGAAGAATAACATCATCTAACAATACTGTGCTCTCTTTTCCAAGTCATTGCCATCAACCTGCTATTCTCAAAAGTAAAGCCCTTAAAGTTGAGAACAAAATACAAGTTATTGCCAGCATTACAAAATTTATTCCCTCGACTATAAATCCACAACGCTACAACAATTGTATCACTAGATGTATGTGACATTTTACTAGAGAAAGAGTTAATTACTGGCACAATAAAACGACGAAGGAATGCAATTAATAAGAGATGCAGATTTGACTAATCAGGTTGTTACACGAAAGTGAGGACATTAGCATTTTCCCGATAGGCAACCATGCTAGAAATTTAGAAACCTATTCAATACAGTTGTGTGATGGAACGTTTTATGATTCATTTCCTTTTGGGAAGTAATCGCTGCATTACCTTCCTTAATGGCAAGGAGCAGTAAAACTTAGGAGTTCATTTCTAATTATTTGAAAGACCGTAATTTGATGCAAACTTCAATTAGCGTGGATTTCAAAAGACCAGTTATTAATAGTTTCAAGAATCTATTCCCTAACTACCATTTAGGGATGTTTTCCTCATTCTGGTCAATGCCTTTGGCGCAAAATCTAGTTGCTAGGCATATTAAGGAAACTATTAATGATTTCCTTATAAAGCAGCCTCGAGAATTGGCCTTTGCTCCTTCTGATTGCATACGTTATCTATTTGCTGAGCTCATTGCTTCTCTAGTGGATGAAATAGAAGCCATGCTCCATGAATTTCTAAGATATTTGAAAAGACATAATTGGGTGTTGTGCAACACGGGCCATACATATAAGGAACACGGAGGAACGAGATGCAACAGCAGCTACATTATAACAACATAGTGAATGACCTGCCACTTACAAACAATGCTATTGAGGAATTGCATAATGCTTTTCATTACAAAGAAGTGTTACGATCATGAAACTTTTTATCAAAGTTGGGTACAAAATTTGAGAAAAAAAAAGCCACCAGCAAATACAGAAATTTAATCTGAATAATCCAAGAGAAGTAACGAAGGCAGAACCTAAAGATATTAGAATATGCCAAAGATTAAACAACATAGTCTCAAACGTCTTAATCCTAATCAAGGATACAGTTCTCAACAGAAGTTGCTCATAATTCAAAACGTTTTGATCATTAATGTAGTTTTAATATAGTTGTTTTTATTACATAAATTGCATGCTTATGATGACTTTTGTTTATAAAATCTATCATCTTTTAGGTCACTTTGTTTATAAAGACATTATCACTATAGCAGCTGCTTCTCATTCCATCAAAAAATTTTGCCCTGTCTAAACCTGTCTTCAATATTTCCCGTCGGACATAAAGTCCGTCGATGTTAGCGAGACTGAATGCAGACACAATAATCAATGATTCACTGCCATTATTATTTCTTTTAAATGTTCATATTTACTCCGTCATTGGAACGTTGAATCTTTACACTTGATATGAAACTGACCTTCTCAGGCTTCCTGAGCTTTAAGCCCTTCGTTTTCATCAATAGATTACTATGTTTTTCCCTCCTCTTCCCTCAAAATACTTCCGAATTCTTATGTCTGTGTCTATATATATATATATATATATACAGTATATATATTATATATATTTATATATATATATATATATATATAATATATATATACTGTATATATATATATATATATATAATATATATAATATATATACTGTATATATATATATATATATATACAGTATATATATATATATATATACAGTATATATATTATATATATTTATATATATATATATAATATATATATAATATATATACTGTATATATTATATATATATATACCTCGAAAAGATCTTTTATACCATACAAAAAGTAAAATTGGCAATAAAAAATTGATGAAATATCTAAATTTTAGATTTTTTCCCTATGAAATTCGCTTTTAAGTATGAGAGAGAGAGAGAGAGAGAGAGAGAGAGAGAGAGAGAGAGAACCGGTCTTATAGTCCATTTGCCAAAATGGGTAACCTATGAATGTTCTATAGTACAAGGTTTCTTGATGGATTTGCAATCCTTAGGGAATTTTAAGGGTTTTCTAAGTTGTTGTCCTCATGACGACCTTGGGCAATTTGTGTTAAATGAAAATTATGGCTGCCATTATTGAAAAAATCTATTTTCTGGTATATCTTTGGTTTCTATGCATGATAACATGAAGAATTTGGTGTCTATACCTATGTTTTTAAGGTCAAGGAATATCATAAACCCATTAAATGTGTTGTTGTAGATATAAATTTTGCCCTAATGTAAAATGGTTGCCAGAATTAAGGTGTGGGGCTCATTTGTATTGTAAATTATATGGCCTAGACCCGTGGCATCATTTCTGAAAGGCAGTAACATGCATACTTCAATTATCTTTAACGGAAATATAGTACTAATCGTCAAGGCAGCTCTATTGAGGATTAGCTTTCTCTAGGAACAGTATATGACCAGAGGTTACCGAGTAAATGATTGATATTGCTCCAAGGGATGGGTATTTCTCAATTGCTGCGTAGACACTACCAATAAATAAGGATAACATGTGATTGACAGAAACAAAATGCTAGAACTTGAAATAAAAGGTGATATAATTCTATATCTTTATTTGCAGCACCTTTAGCTAGTCTGTGCTAACTACAATAAAACAGGAAAGGGTGGTATGAAGAGTATGATACTGTCACTAGAGTTAGTTACGGAATAGATTGATTCATTCCCCATCTCTGCTTACCTCTCTGATGCCATGGATATTTTTGTACTTGGGCCAAATCTGCAATAAAACAGCACAGACAAAACACAAAGGGGAAGGTGAAAAAGGCAGAAACTGATGACCGTCGGAGAATTGCTGCAGAGCTGGCAAAGCACTCCCACCCACTGAAAGCTGAGAGTGCTGTCCAGTATAACATTGTAAATGGTCAGTTGTTCCAAAGGAAGTTAATGTTGAATAGGCATTGTTGCTTGGACAAAAGATGGCAACAGCATTTCGTAAGGCACTGCCATCTGGATTCCACGCAAAACTTTCCAGCCCCATCAAGACAATGGAACAGCTAAAGCATGGAATCGAGGTTGGTAACAAGACTGTCTTTGAAATGGAGGCCATATTTCTCCGACTGCTTATGGTGGTCAACAGCGTCAGCTGCAGTTAGAAAGCAACTTTCAGGGTGAGTTGTGTGCTGTCCCCTCCTTACTCATTGATGAGTATGGTTGTTTGCGAAAGGGCAACAAAGCTGTACTTGCCAGACGTCTTGGTGTACTACAGTAAAACCCAATGGCTCCAAACACCATTACTGTAGATGCACAACAGCTGCTTAACCACAGTGCATGGCCTCATAGTGCTAATGCATCTATCCTTGTTGAGAGTATTAAGCCCCATGTTTCACTCTACCATCCTGATAGTGTTAAGATTCTAGTCTTTGACAAGTATCATGATCTATCAGCCAAAGACCATGAGAGAAGGCGACGTGGTGCTGAAGGTAGCACCAACTACAGCCTGACTATCAGCCGTCCACTCCCAAATAGAGACGCCATTATTAAGAACAAACACAACAAAAGCAGCTGTCTAGAGTACTATCCTCTTTCAACATGGGAGATAAAATAACGGTAGAAAGTCAAGAAGACGTTGTTTTCTACATGATGAAGCTGATGTCACAATGATAACATACTTCTTGAAGGCAGCTGAGTAGTCAGAATCCTCAGTGATGATACGGATGTCTTAGTACTGCTGGTTTACTGGGTTTGGAAAGTTAACTGCACCATACATGTAAAGCCCAGATGGAACGTTGGAATGGAAACATTGTAGACATCAATGCAACCAGTGAGAAACTTGGTCCTAAGTGTTTACAGCTGTTAGGAATACATGCGCTAACTGGTTGTGACACAGTGTCCTTTCCAGTTAACAAAGGAAAAGTCAGTGCTCTCAATGTCTCGCAGGTAGGAAACTTCCCTGGATTGTCTGAGATACTGGGTGAGATAGATGCCTCAGAAAATGCCCTTTTGCAAACAGGCCAACAGTTCTTTACAGCATTATATGCGCAACCATCAGAGACCTCAATGAATGCAGCTCGCTACAGGATGTATACAAAGAAGAAAGGGAAACCAATGTGTATCATGGCCCTGCCTCCTACAGACACCAACCTTCTGCTCCATGTACAGCGGGCACATTTCCAAATGATATTATGAAAGCAGCTGATCAGCCAGGCTCTCCTACAGTGGACATCAGTAAGTCCGGATGGCAGGTGAAGGATGGAGTCCCAACACCCACATTAGCTGCTAATCCTCCAGCTCCTCCAGCCTAATTGATGTCCTCAGTTGTGGTTGCAAAGCAGAGGGCAAGGCCTGCAGCTCTACAGCCTGCTCTTGTCAAAGGACCCAGTTATCCTGCACTTTTTACTGTACGTGTGGAGGCACAGACGGATGTCGTAACCCATTCACAGCAAGTGATCAGCAAATGAAAAGGACAGTCACCATTCTGAGGATGAGTCAGACACTGACTAGCTTAATTGTTTTGTGCTAGGTTCGCATGAAATGTTAACTTTTGACTTGTTTGCATGTTTTATCAACGTCCTGAGTTAGAATGATACAGTCACATTGGCTGGAATGCATTTTTTCTTTCAAGAGATAGATTCGGATGTGTCAACGTTTCCAGTATTACACATTTTTACATATCATATTTGTAAGTTGTAGCACAGATATGTACATGATTTGAGATGATGTAGTATCAGATTCCCAGCGTCACTTGCAACACCTAGGTGAAGGTTTTATCTAGACAGTATAGAGTATGAACATAAGCATTGCCTTTTAAATTGAAAGAACCATTTGCAATACGTTCGAATTTCATTTACTTCTATAAGATTTGAATATTTTTCTCAAAAGGTCTGCGCAAGTGAAACTACACATTTTACAACTGTTTTTGTGTCATTATATTAATCTTTGACCATAAAAAAAACATGGGTATAGACATTCCATATGACAAGTTATCTTGCCAGTTTCTGGAGATATTGAACAAAATAGAATTTTATATAATGGTGGCCAAAATTTGCATATTCCAGCATTTGCCCAAACTTGTCAAGAGGACAACCCATTTGAAATACTTCACAAACACCATGGCATTACAAATATACCATAGTACCTTGTACTATAGAAGATTTATAGGTCCTCAATGGAAATCATATGGGCGGCAAATTTCCCGAACCGCCTTCCGACAGCCCTTTCCTCCATACTATGCCTACACATTCATAGCTTCTATAAGTTCAGTCAAATAATGTTAAAATATAGACAAATAAGATTGTTTAAAGGAAAATATAAGCATACTAAAGAATAAAGCATACTTGGCAAAAATAAAATGAAAAGTAACAAAAATAAATTTGATCAAATAAAAGATTCCCTCCCCTGCTTTGTAAATATTGAGCAGTGTACCTAAAAGTCCCCAAGTAACAGGCATCTGTCAGAGGGTACTACACACACAAGTACACAACTGCAGTTCCATCCAAGATAATTGTTTACCAAACACAAATGGTTAAAACATGAATTCGATTCTTCGCCTGGTGTTAAATGCAGGCGGTTGCAGTGTAATCATAACGATTGGTTTACAATTCAGGTTTTCATTAAAGAGAGAGAGAGAGAGAGAGAGAGAGAGAGAGAGAGAGAGAATTTCACCTTCTGTCAGTGGGGCTAAAACGAAAGTGTAACGCTAAAACTCCTTTTCAATTAAAGACTGTCCTTCATTATACAAACTGTCAAATGGAAGGGAAAAACTTAAAAATGCATAAAATCTCTCTCTCTCTCTCTCTCTCTCTCTCTCTCTCCTCTCTCTCTCTCACCTTATATAGCTTTTCAGGAATTCAATTACGATAAAGTATGAAAAAATTAATTTAAAACTGCAAGCTCTTTTGCGGAATTCATGATAGCAGATTCATAAGTTATATCTAGAACCCATAAAAATATAAACATTCTAAAGATTTATCAATTTCCAAGGACAGTCCGGATAAAAGAGGGGGAAGAGCCGGTCAGGTTCCATACCTCGTGAAAACTATACCATATTTGAAAATCATATTTTAAAGTACATTAAACCTACGTACAATCATATAAAACACAATTACCCCACATAATAAATAAAGAAAATGTGCATCCCTATTGCAAATCATCAATCTTGGTTTGAAATTTGACAAAACTAATCCAGGTGTGTGTGTGTGTGTGTACATATTCACTAACTAGAGGGGTACTCAGAGCGCAGACCTTCCCTGCAACAGCTTATTTAATGACCTTTTAACTCGACCTTGAACTTGACCTTTAACCTTAAATGTATTGATTAGCGTGGATTTCCATACACTCAAATATGAACCAAGTTTGAAGTCTCTGTGACAACGATGTTCAAACTTATGGCTGATGACGTGAATTGGACATTTTGCTTGACCGTGACCTTGACCTTTGACCTTGACCTTTCAGAATTTAATAGTTTCCAGCATTTAATATAACAGTTAATCCCTGAAAGTCATATTGCTCTACGATTAAAATTGTGGCCAGGAAGCTGTTCACAAACAAACAAACCCAAATATGAGGTAAAACATAACCTCCTTCAAACTTCGTTGGCAGAGATAATTATATTATGCAAAATATCCACAATTATGTAAACCAACATAAGAAATAATTAATTATTTGCAAATGAACTAAAATTATAAATAAAACTATAGAAATATCACGTTAAGAAGTCAGAGTTTCAAAGCAATGGTTGATAGATCGTAGATAGAGGGCCTTTTCACCGAAGAAAATTCTATTAACTAATCGCATCATAAATTTATAAATTGCTTCCAGATTAATCATGTTTTGCAGATGAATCTTAAAATATATCGAAAATGAAGAAAATATGGCAAAAGTTAGTACAAATAAGCGTGAAGGAAGAAAATGAAATATGGGGAAAATTGTATAATTGTCGGTGAGGAGACCATTTATGTTACGGCCTTTTCGCCAATGATAATTCCATTAACTTTCGATTTTGTTTAATTTATGAATTAAATTCAGATAAATCAGATTCTATAGATGAATCAGATTCTATAGATGAATCAGATTCTATAGATGAATCACATTCTATAGATGAATCATTAATTATAATAAAAATTAAGAAAATATATACAGTACAAGTCAGTGTGGAGAAATACAAAGCTATATGGGGAAATTATCGTAAAGAGAGAGAGAGAGAGAGAGAGAGAGAGAGAGAGAGAGAGAGAGAATGCACAATAATTCCACTTCACTATACGTAGATTATAATCAACTAAATTACCGAGGTTCGAACCCCAGTATAGGCCTAATCATTAGGAAATTATCAGTAACTGCAGAGGCAGCTTATTTCCCGACCTTTCACTCGACCTTGACCTTGACCTTTGACTTAACATGTATTAATTGGGGTGGATTTTCATACACTCATATATGAACCAAGTTTGAAGTCTCTGTGACAACGGTGTTCAAACTTATGGCTGATTGCGTGAATTGGACATTTTGCTTGATTGTGACCTTGCCCTTTGACCTTGACCTTCCAAAATTTAAAAATTTCGAGCTTTTACATAACAGTTAATCCCTGCAAGTTTCATTACTGTGCGATTGAAATTCGGGACAGGAAGCTGTTCAAACACACACAAGCACAAACAAACAAGCACAAACAGGGGGGGTTAAGCATAACCTTCCAATTTCGTTGGCGAAGGTAATAAAAAAACCGTAACACGAAATTCAATTAGTTAATTAGCTAACACTAAGAATATACATAAAGAATACCTCCATTCCCACACCCAAATGCAACAGAGACTATCCTTTTCCACCAAAAATTTCTCACGGAAAAATATTGAATTAAATATTGCGATTACATGAACATTAAATTGTCTAAATTCTTAAATCCACGCATTGGGCATCCCTAAGTATACAACAAGTCTTTTGATAGCAAAGATACCATCTAAATACAAATGATTATATTAAAACTTCAGTTTTTAGATTACTTACTGTCTATATTTTGACCAGTCTCTTCCTACTGCCTCCTGATACTACGTGGCTCCAGGACCGATCAGACAGAGCCCAGCACCCTTTTATGATCCTGCTATTTCGGCTGGTTATGTCGAGCAATGTCTGAAAGAACAAATCAAGATGTTAAAAGGACCAAGAACGGATTTTTTAATACTTAAATTATCAGTATAACAACAAAATGTTATGAACAAATAGCCTATAGCTGTGTGTGTGTGTTGAGGAAAACGGCTTCACAAAGTAAAAATGATTTTAACTCTCCCCTTTTCTCCATGAAAGTATGACTATGAAGCACACAATCACTCTCTCTCTCTCTCTCTCTCTCTCTCCTCTCTCTCTCTCTCTCTCTCGTTTTAGATACCTGTTCGCTAAATGTTAAAGGCTGTTACACAACCTACCCTCACTCTCTATTCTGACTATAAATTAGTATAATTGTACGTAAATCAAACCTCTTTAAGGCGTAGAGAGAGAGAGAGAGAGAGAGAGAGAGAGAGAGAGAGAGAGAGTTGTCCAAGCAATGACTAAAAGCGCTAAATGAACAATTTCCCGCACAACCCACATAAATGAAAGCACTGGCCTACAGTAAGTAACCTTGATTTGCAAATGCTTATATAAACGAATTTGGTCAAAATCCATAACAACACTCGGGGGTCTGGGATCAGTGAAACTCTAGAATGTGCCTCAAAACTTGCAACCACTCTTTGCACTCTAGAGCAAAAAGGTATAACTCCTTTTATGGCACGGGAGAATTTTTAGCATCTTTTACAACCTTTAAAAATGTATGTTGATGGAGTGGTGAGAGAGGTGAATGCTCGAGTGCTTGGACGAGGATTAAAACTGGTAGACGAGAATGATCATGAATGGGAGGTAAATCAGTTGTTGTTTGCGGATGATACTGTACTGGTAGCAGACACAGAAGAGAAGCTTGACCGACTAGTGACAGAATTTGGAAGGGTGTGTGAGAGAAGGAAGTTGAGAGTTAATGTGGGTAAGAGTAAGGTTATGAGATGTACGAGAAGGGAAGGTGGTGCAAGGTTGAATGTCATGTTGAATGGAGAGTTACTTGAGGAGGTGGATCAGTTTAAGTACTTGGGGTCTGTTGTTGCAGCAAATGGTGGAGTGGAGGCAGATGTACGTCAGACAGTGAATGAAGGTTGCAAAGTGTTGGGGGCAGTTAAGGGAGTAGTAAAAAAATAGAGGGTTGGGCATGAATGTAAAGAGAGTTCTATATGAGAAAGTGATTGTACCAACTGTGATGTATGGATCGGAGTTGTGGGGAATGAAAG
>NC_090744.1:935767-955767 GCF_036898095.1 Palaemon carinicauda
GTGCTTCGATAATGTGGATTTGACAATAAACGAGCAATAAGCAATGTGACAGTCTTTTAATGTACATCAGATATAACGAAAACTCGATTGATAAATACAGGCTTGATACTTAAGATGACTTCGTACCATTCTCGATAAATTATCGTTTTTAAACTGTTGCTGTCAAATCGCAAACATGAACAGAGCTTTTAAGAGAAAGTGTGTATAGCGTTGCAATTTAAACAGTTACATTTGCATAAAGCTAATTTCCATATTTTCCACAATGACCAAATCATTAAACCAAAAATTTTGAAAATGAGGATATTGTGATATATAGAAAATACGTTGTGTAATACTAGGAGCGTTACACGCCTAATATGAGCAACCAGTTAAAGACACCCCCAACCTCACCCCAACTGTCAGCAACAATGGTGGGGGTGAGGGGGTGATTAATATAGCTCTTTAAAAGGTCATTGGTCACATGACCAACACAAAAATTGATATCAACAGTGTAGAAATCTTTAACAGACAAAAGGGTCAAGCTAAGGGTCAAGCTAACAAGGAGGATGTCAAAGATCACTTACTCAATACAGACCTAAATTACTGCTCCAGTAAAGACTGGCCATTCTGTCTTTCTGGAGTAGTAAATGCTGTCTCTGCTGAATAATCAAACTTACTTTGTTTGTTTTTATACTCTTATTTTAATTATTCCCAGTAAATGCAAGAGAATTAGCTAAGTAAGCAACAATTGCTCTAAACGAAAATAGAAGGAAATGTCCGAAATAATAAAAGTACAGACGACGTTAGTTGACCTTATCAATGAATAAAAAGGGTTAATGTGAACATTAGAGAACTAGAGGGGTACTCAGTGAGGGCAGACCTCCGCTGGGGCAGTTTATTCCTTGACCTTTTGCTCGACCTTGACCTTGACCTTTCACCTTATGTATTAATTGGAGTGGATTTTCATCCACTGAAATATGAACCAAGTTTAAATTATGACAACGATGTCCAAACATATGGCTGATTATGTGAATTGGACATTTTGCTTAACCGTGACCTTGACCTTTACCTTTCAAAAATTTAACAATTTCCAGCTTTTTACATAACGGTTAATCCCTGCAAGTTTCATTACGCTACAATTAAAATTGTGGCCAGGAAGCTGCTCACACAAACACACAAACGGGTAAAACATAACCTTCCAACATCGTTGGCGAAGGTAATAAATTAGAAAAAAATAAGATGTCTATCTTCCGCACATTTCCATCTGTCGTTTTTAAAAATCAAGACATTTAAATGAACCTAAATCTGAGGTTTTATCAACTTTAATTCTACAGAAAACCCGGAGATTTTAAAGTAAATTTTGCCAGTTTCAATTATATATGTAGTTACTCGTAATTACTCAAGTCGAGTCTGTTAGTCGCTAACTTTAGAACTCGATTTTAACCAACAGGTTTTTAACGAATACGAGAACATAGGAGAACAAATTGAGAAAGTTGAAAATAAAAGAAACTAAAATTGCCTATGAAAACATTTTCAAACGAACAGCTGTTTCTCCAAAGGAAATTAATGTTTTTACTTTTACTTTTACTTTTAGAGGTTTATTTCTCGCCCTCCATCAAACACTAAAGGTCTGTTCAGGCGGGCCTTGGTGTATGAAGAAATAATTCCTTTCCAGTTAATATTTTGCTCTGTATCGTTATCAGTTATTTCGCTAGCATTTGTATTCAGGCATAATAGTTTTCAGGTCACTATTATAACACTTTCTAAAAAGATAAGTCTTCAGGTTTTTCTTGAAGGCTGCTGTTTTTACGAACAATATGAAATTATCCTGAAGTGGTCATAGATTTTGAGATTTTCAAATCATGGTATTTGTTTGCAAGAGCACTTTTTCCATATACTGCCAAATTATGCAAAGCTATTGTTTTCCTCTTACTTTTCCATAGTTTAAAACAATTCGCCACACAGGAAACAGGTTAAAATTATATAAAAAAAAAAAAAACTATAGAATTGTATTTAAAAAAACCTAACCTGGTTTTCTCACTAAACGACTTGGAACTGACATCGCCAACATAGTCAACCAAACGGAAGTTCGTGATGCCAGTGTATATTTGATATATATTCAAAATATATGAAAAAAAGTGACTTAATACTCAAGTGTCCATAAAAGATACAATTCGCAAATAATGACACTTTTGGGTAATTATGAAAAAGTAGTAGAGAAAAACAACAACTTGAGTTATTTATTTTCCTAATGAAGGCATGATGTTTTAGAAGAACAAACAAATCGAGATTATTGTGAAAACAACACAAATTGCCTGTCTGAAAACATTGTTAAACGAAGAGTCGTTTCTCAAAAGGAAATTTAATGTTTTTACGAAGGATATAAAATTATTATGAAATGGTAATAACAATACAGATATTTAGAGATTTTCAATTAATTAGTATCCTCAAACCAAAAATACGCCTAAATGTTCAAAAATTCCTATAAATGAATAATTATATAATGAATAACAATTACACCTACAAATTAATAAGTACTTAATTTGACCATTTATGATTTAATCAATATAATATTCCCACTTAACTAATTGGTTAATGTCAGTAATATTTCAGTAATATAACCGAACTGTTTAATAATGACTTAATTATATTATAACAATAGATTAAGCCCGTAATAAGGAATGCCATCCGTATTACAATTACATTAATATAACTTGATTACATCAGGAATTATTATTTTTATTACAACGATAATAAGTAACTTGAATATATAATAAATTACAAAATACATCAGTAATATATAAATTAAATGAACAAGAAATGGACATGTGTTCGCTGTATTTATAAATTAAGTAAGTCCAATTAATTAATATAATTCGCATTAATCAGCACAGAGCGTAAAATTAATTCAAAAAGGCAAAACCAAAGTAATGAATAACTTCAACTCTAACCAACATTATTCGTTGATTTAAAAAGTCTAAATTTGGTGGTCCACTTGGTCCAACCATCAACTCTCTCACCTGTCAGTCACACCTTAATGACAGATACTCAATCCCTCGACTACCAGTAATATTTATGAAGCTAATTAAATGTACATTATCGTGTTTATGACCTCATAAAATAGGTTACGATGTTTCAATGACTTTGCACAGACATATAATCGAAGCAATCCTTTCTGAGTGGGGATACCTTAACGTGTTTTAAGGGTTTGCGTGTCGCCATGGTCAGTAAAGCTGTACTAGTCAGGGACACATATACTCGGTTGGTTTGCTCTGAGCGAAGACTAAAATCTCCTACCATTAATGAGCACTGGCCAGCATGATGATGAAAAATGGCCAGACCCCAGACATGAATAAAGACATGTCTGATGCCTTTGTCCTGCACTGGATTAGATAAGGCTACATTATATATATATATATATATATATATATATATATATATATATATATATATATATATATATATGTATATATATATAATACAGCCATTTCTAGTCCACTGCAGGACAAAGGCTTCAGACATGACAAAATTCATGTCTGGTGTCTGCCCAATTTTCATCACATTTCTTACATTTTAATCAAACCAACGTCTTATTAACATATAAAATGACTACTTATTTCTATAGATTTCATAACTGTAAAATCCTACCAATTAATACATATATAAATTCAAAATCTATTTCTAAATCTACCACTCAACTAACCTTTGATCTTCACTCCTTCAGGGCTCATGGGGAAATGCTCTGAAAACCAGGAAATTTCCATCAGCCAATCACAGGGCTTCAACAGAACCCCTTTGTAAGCCAGTCTCTCATTGGCTTAAACTTTCATTCTTTGGCTAAGATAGTTAGAAGCTGTTCTCCTATTGGCTGGAGTCTTCCAGTCAATTTTGATTTCAAAGGGTATTTTTAAAACGAAATTATATCATGGCTAGTGACATATTCAATAATGAATGAGATGAATTAATACTAAATTTATGTAAATTAATATGCCAAATTTGAAATTGGATAAAAGCAAACTTTAAAACCATAGAATTGAAGAACTGAAAGACCTTCTTAGCAAACAAGCAAACAAGATGGTTTGGTTCTTCCAAAGACAGATTCTGTATTTTGGATACAGAAAGTCACTGTCTGTAATCAATCTATGTAATAACTTCAGTATTTTTGAGCCAACGAATTTAAAGGATGTAACAGAATTAATATGCTTTATAGTAAAGTTTTGCTGGTCATGGCGATACACAAACTATTTCACAACGTTAAGGTATCTCTCCTCAAAAAGTATATATATATATATATATATATATATATATATATATATATACATTATATATATACATATATATATATATAATATATATATATATATATATATATATATATACATTATATATATACATATATATATATATATAAATATATATATATATATATATATATATATATATATATATTTATTTATATATACACACGAGTGGGTAAGGGAAAACCTAAGCCTCTCTCTCTCTCTCTCTCTCTCTCTCTCTCTCTCTCTCTCTCTCTCTCTCTCTCTCTCTCTCTCTCTCTCTCTGAGATGAAGTAAGCCGTGTCTTCAGTTAAGATTCACAGAACAAAGGTGAGAAGCCGACAGGATCGAAAGACATCTATGAATGAATTTAAACTAAAGTGGCACAAAGCACTGGGGACCTAGGAGGCCAATCAGCGCTCACGTGCAACAGGGGGAAAGCCCTGCACTTGCAATGCAACAACAACAACATTCAGACAAACTGAACAACAGATCCCAAGTGGAGGAGGAATAGAAGAAGATGGAAATCGGCGCTAAGATGAAACTCTGGCAAAGCCTACAATTGCAATACGACGCTGAGAGAGAGAGAGAGAGAGAGAGAGAGAGAGAGAGAGAGAGAGAGAGAGAGAGAGAGAGAGAGAGAGATATAAAAAGTGCACAGATCTATTGATGCTTACAGTACTCCATGCAAGGAAAACTAATGTCTAAGACGAGAAAAAAAAACTTATTTTTTTTAGCAAACAAAACGCTAATAACTCCATCACACTATTATTATTATTATTATTATTATTATTATTATTATTATTATTATTATTATTATTATTATTATTATTATTATTATTATTAATTCAAAACCAAAATGTTACAGATACTGAAAAAAAATAGCTCGAACAATAATTTGAGAACAAAATCAAATCAAAAACTAAAATCATATGATTTTTTAAATTTTTTTTTTATGAATGTGACCGTAGGGGAAAGGAGGAATGGTGAGAGGTCTGGAAGAATGCTGAACGGGAATTGGTGTGAGAGAGAGAGAGAGAGAGAGAGAGAGAGAGAGAGAGAGAGAGAGAGAGAGAGAGAGAGAGAGAGAGAGAGAGAGAGAGAGAGAGAATATTTGGCATATTTGAAATAATAAAATTTCTAATTACTTTGACACTTTACTGCTCTAATAATATCAAGCTCTCTTGCTTGAGGGTACACTCGGACACACTATTCTATATAATTTCTCTTCCTCTTGTTTTGTTAAAGGTTTTATAGTTTATATAGGAAGTTTTTGTTTTATTGTTGTTACTATTCTTAAAATAATATATTTTTCCTTGTTTCCTTTCCTCACTAGGCTATTTTCCCTGTTGGAGCACCTGGGTTTATAGTATCCTGCTTTTCTCACTAGGGTTGTAGCTTAGCAAGTAATAACAATAATAATAATAATAATAATAATAATAATGATAATAATAATGATAATAATAATAATAATAGATGCAATTGGTGTTTAGCTTTACAATTAATATCTAATGTTAAAATATCAGAGTCACTTTTTACATGAAATTTTATCCATATAAAATAAAATTAAATGCAAAATGCAGCTGAACTCTATAGTGGAAAATGTAAGGCTTATTATTATTATTATTATTATTATTATTATTATTATTATTATTATTATTATTATTATTATTATTATATCCAATTAACCTATTGCACAGAGAAGGGGAGCAAGATAAAGACTCATTGTTTAAAGATGAACAGCAACAGCTATAACTTATGTTTTTACTTCTCCTAAACTAAATGTAGTAATTATTGAAGAACATTGAAATAATAAGACAAAAATCTAAAATAGATGTGCAACAGATTTAAAATACCTTCGAATCTATATATTTTCTTTTAGTCGTATCAAAGACTGAACTACTAAACTATTCCTTTGAACAAAAATCAGTTACAAAATCTATAGCCAACTTATATCTGAACTGAAGGATTCATTTCTACAAAAGGTGTCAAAGAGAATGGTAAATTAACCCTAATATGGTATCTATCAATCTTGGCATTGGTGTGTTTTAGGTTTGGTTTGGGTTTGGCTTGGGTTTGGCTTGGTTTTAGTTTAGTGGTTTGGTTTTGGTTTTAGTTTGGTTTTAGTTTTGGTTTGGGTTTGGGTTTGGCTTGGTTTTAGTTTAGTGGTTTTAGTTTAGTGGTTTGGTTTTGGTTTTAGTTTGGTGGTTCGGTTTTGGTTTTGTACTAGTTTGGTGGTTTGGTTTGGTTTTGATTGGGTTTGGGTTTGGCTTGGTTTTAGTTTAGTGGTTCGGTTTTGGTTTTAGTTTGGTGGTTTGGTTTTAGTTTGGTGGTTTAGTTTTGGTTTTGTTTTAGTTTGGTGGTTTGGTTTGGTTTGATTCGGGTTGGGTTTGGCTTGGTTTTAGTTTATTGGTTTGGTTTTAAGTTTTAGTTTGGTATTAGTTTGGTGGTTTGGTTTGGTTTGGATTTTGTTTTAGTTTGGTGGTTTGCTTTGGTTTTGACTGGGTTTGGGTTTGGCTTGGTTTTAGTTCAGTGGTTTGGTCTGGTTTGGTTTTGGTGTTTATTTAATGGTTTGGTTTTGATTTGGTTTTAGTTTGGTGGTTTGCTTTGGTTTTGATTGGGTTTGGGTTTGGCTTGGTTTTAGTTCAGTGGTTTGGTCTGGTTTGGTTTTGGTGTTTATTTAATGGTTTGGTTTTGATTTTGTTTTAGTTTGGTGGTTTGGTTTGGTTTTGATTGGGTTTGGGTTTGGCTTGGTTTTAGTTCAGTGGTTTGGTCTGGTTTGGTTTTGGTGTTTGTTTGGTGGTTTGGTTTTGGTTTTGTTTTAGTTTGGTGGTTTGGTTTGGTTTTGATTGGGTTTGGGTTTGGCTTGGTTTTAGTTTAGTGGTTTGGTCTGGTTTGGTTTTGGTTTTTGTTTGGTGGTTTGGTTTTGGTTTTGTTTTAGTTTGGTGGTTTGGTTTCATTTGATTTTAGTTTTGGTTTTGGATTATTTTTAGATTGGTGGTTGAGTTTGGTTTAATTTGGTGGTTTGGTTTGGTTTGCTTTGCTTTGGATTTGGGTTAGGTTTTGGTTTTGGTTTGGTTTTAGTTTGGTGGTTTGGTTAAGTTTTGATTGTGTTTGGGATCGGTTTTGGTTTGGTGGTTTGGTTTGGTTTTATTTGGTTTTAGTTTGGCTTGGTTTGGTTTAGTTTAGGGCTTTGTTTAGTTTTGGTTGTTATGGTTTTTGTTTGGTTTTGGTTTGGTTTGTTTCAGTTAGGTTTGTTTTGGTTTGGCATGGGTTTGGTTATTGGTTTGGTTTGGTTTCCGTTTAGGTTTGGTTTTTGGTTTGATTTGGTTTAGTTTGGGTTATGGTGGGTTGGGTTGTCTCGGGTTCAGTTTGGTTTTGGTTTTGGCTGGGGTTTTGGTTTTATTAATTGGTTTTAGTTTGGTTTTGATTTCTGTTTGGTTTTAAGTTTGGTCTGGATTGGTTTGATTTAGGTGTTTTTTTGGGGGGGGGTTTGCTTTGGTTTTGGTTGTACTGTGGGGTTGGTTTGGTATGGTTTGATTTGATTTGGTTCAGTTTGGGTTTTTTGTTTGGTTTGGTTTGGTTTTATATTGGTTCGGTTTAGTTTGGTTTGTTTTGGTTTATTACCACACTAAAATAGAATTTCTATTGTCATATGATATGTTGCATTCATATAACTATAAACAAGTTTCCAACGCCATCTATTGGCCTCTGAGAGAAGCTTGGTTGTTCTGGTTAACTGCAGGGGAGGAAGGGTGTTAGAAAATTGTCATATTTGTAATTTTCTCGGAAGTTATAGTTTCAAATGAATTTCAGTATTTGCATTTTGATTTAATTTCCTAAACTGTTCTGCTGAATACTTATATTAAGGCTAATGTGATTGAACTAACGACATTTTAAGTAAGGCTGACTTTATTTTTCCCCTAAACTAATAATGCATTGGCCCATCATAAGCGAAATGAAGACTCGAATTACCAACAGAATACGATGCAATATAAAAATAATAATATATAAATGGCTTATATGATTATGTATCACGAATCCTAAATTATATTCTTTATATGAATTCTAATAATTGGTGTTGCTAAACAAGCTCAATAAATCCTATTTTCTTTGATTAATCGTCTTTTGAGGTTTCATAGGTTGGTACTCCTGACTGCTCCAAGGACACTAAAATAAGGTGTTGGGATGACGTCATCGTAAGTTTTGAGCAGACGAAATAGGAAAAGAATGATTTCATACGTTTAATTAGTGGATTAAACTTTGTCTTAACGTATTGTTTTATATGTTTACAGTTAAAACGTTTTTATTACATCAATAAATATCTGTACAATAAGTAAATAATATCTAAAATGCTACTCAGTGTCGAATCATTTCTACAAATTTGAACTATTTTCGTCAGTGTCGTACAAACTATTTCAAGTTTCGGTTGGTATTATCTTCAAAGATTTCCCAAAGTTGTACACAGGCACGGAATGGACAAGTAGCTCAAATTCTTAATTAGAAATAGAAAGTAACTAGAATTTAATTTATTTCTGAATTCTTCATCAGTGTCTCGCAGGAGGCTTCGTCAATTTACCTAATAAGAAAATAATAAAAACATTGAAGATTGTAGCTTTATTTTTATAATAATAATAATAATAATAATAATAATAATAATAATGATAATAATAATAATAATGATAATAGCATTATTTTTATAATAATAATATTAATAATAATAATAATAATAATAATAATAATAATAGCTTTATTTTTATAATAATAATAAAAATAACAACAACAACAACCTTAAGCACTACACTAATTCTCCTTCATTACGTAAAAAACCTAGATGTACTATCAAATACCAGAGATATTTGTAAGACAAAAAATATATCAATATTAATAGTTTAGCAAATATCTATACCTGTAAACATCATCTTGTTTCTATGAATAATTTTGAAATGTACCATAGGTTTTGATATCTTTGTCTGGGATGGTGTGTTAATATACGGGTTAATATAAGGGTTAATATATTGTTTAATATTATCATCATCACTATTATAGGTTAAGGCAGACAGTTCATTATGTAATTTAACTGTTACATGATCTCACTGTTTATGATTCATAAAATGTATCAGAAGTTTTAAATAATGGGTTTTAGATAATACTTTTTACTCATATATATATATATATATATATATATATATATATATATATATATATATATATATATATATATATATATACACATGACATGTGGTTTGGCCTAGAAAACAAGCTTGTTGCATATGCAGATGATGCTACTCTCTTTGCATCAATTCCATCCCCTGAATGTAGATCTAGGGTTGGTGAATCCCTTAATAGAGATTTAGCTAGAATTAGTGCATGGTGCAAATTATGGGGTATGAAGTTGAATCCTAACAAAACTCAAAGTATGATTGTAAGTAGGTCAAGGACGGTGGCTCCTCAACATCCGGATCTCAGTATTGATAATGTTTCTTTAAATATGTATGACTCTTTCAAAATTTTAGGTGTGATTCTCGACAGTAAATTTACTTTTGAGAAACATATAAGGTCTGTGTCTTCTCCAGTTGCACAAAAAATTGGCTTATTGAGAAAGTCTTTCAAGATTTTCGGTGATCAATCTATTCTGAAGAAGTGTTTTAATTCTTTCATTCTACCTTGTTTTGAGTATTGTTCTCCTGTCTGGTGTTCAGCTGCTGATTCTCATCTTAATTTGTTGGACAGAAACTTACGGTCTATTAAATTTCTTATTCCTGATCTAGATATTAATCTCTGGCATCGTCGTTCAATTAGTTCATTATGCATGTTGCATAAGATTTTTCATAACTCTGACCATCCTTTACATTCAGATCTCCCAGGGCAATTCTATCCTGTTCGTAATACTAGGCAGGCAGTTAATTCTAATAGCCAGGCCTTCTCCATCACGAGGCTCAATACTACGCAGTACTCAAGAAGTTTTATTCCAGCTGTGACCAAGTTGTGGAATGATCTTCCTAATCGGGTGGTTGAATCAGTAGAACTTCAAAAGTTCAACGTTGCAGCAAATGCTTTTTTGTTGACCAGGCGGACATGAGTCTTTTTATAGTTTATTTATGACATATTTGTTTTTGTTGTTGTTAATAGTTTATATATGACATGTCTGTTTTGACGTTGTTACTTATTTTAGAATGATTTATTGTTAATTTGTTCCCTTCATTTATTTATTTCCTTATTTCCTTTCCTCACTGGGCTATTTTTCCCTGCTGGAGCCCCTGGGCTTATAGCATCTTGCTTTTCCAACTAGGGTTGTAGCTTGGATAGTAATAATAATAATAATAATAATAATAATATATATATATATATATATATATATATATATATCTTTTCTGACCAGGGATAACTTTACGTATTAGAATGTTTTGTGTATCGACATGATCAGAAAAGCTGTGCTAATCAGGCCCACCCATACTAAGTAGGTTTGCTATAGGCGATCATATGAATATATATATATATATATATATATATATATATATATATATATATATATATATATATATATATACACACAGATGTATATATAGATACCTATATATGTGTGTTTGTGGAGAAAGAGAGCCTCTATTTTACAAAAATACTTGCTATCTACAACACATTCATCTCTTCGAACTTGGACTTGCTAAGGAGAATATCTAAATACAACTACACACTATTATTGCAGCAGACACGGACTGCAAACAAAGCAATGGATTCAGTGTTGTCCTCTATGATGCCTGTCTGATGTGTCTCTATTCAATCCCTCTGTATTGAATGGGAACATCAATGATGTGGTTATTGTCTGCCTCGATGATAATGTGTATATCATATTTAGGTTCAATCGCATATTTGGGGAACATCTTTAGAAAGAAGCTTGGAATTTTTATATCATCTTGGGCAAATTAAGATCTTTGCTTGGGTAAAAAAGATA
Organism: Palaemon carinicauda; assembly: GCF_036898095.1. Taxonomy (NCBI): domain Eukaryota; kingdom Metazoa; phylum Arthropoda; class Malacostraca; order Decapoda; family Palaemonidae; genus Palaemon; species Palaemon carinicauda. Next base: position 946,979 of record NC_090744.1, read on the forward strand.
GTGATGATAATACCTGGACAGGAAAATTAATGTGTCTATATGAATATGTATTATAATAATATTTTGTATTCGAATATGTACTGTGTATATATATACATATATATATATATATATATATATATATATATATATATATATATGTGTGTGTGTGTGTGTGTGTTTGTGTATATATATCTATCTATCTATATGTTACATTTTATATATATATATATATATATATATATATATATATATATATACATACAGCACATATGTGTGTATGTATGTATAGGTAGTAGGGTGGCCAGGGCACCAGCCACCCATTGAGATGTTTCCGCCAGAGAGTTATAGGGTCTTTTGACGGGCCAGACAGTACTACATTGGATCCTTCTCTCTTGTTACGGTTCTTTTTCCCTTTGCCTACACACACACACACACACACACACACACACACACACACACACACACCGAATAGTCTGGCATATTCTTTATATATTCTCCTCTGTCCTCATACCCTTGACAACACTGAGATTACCAAACAATTCTTCTTCACCCAAGGGGTTAACTACTGCACTATAATTTTTCAGTGGGTACGTTTCTCTTGCTAAGGGTAGAAGAGACACTTTAGCTATGGTAAGCAGCTCTTCGAGAAGAAGGACACTCCAAAATCAAACCATTGTTCTCTAGTCTTAGTAAGTGCCATAGCTTCTGTACCATGGTCTTCCATTGTCTTGGGTTAGAGTTCTCTTGCGCGAGGGTACACTCGGGCACACTATTCTATCTTATTTCTCTCCCTCTTGTTTTGTTAAAGTTTTTATAGTTTGTATAGGAGATATTTATTCTAATGTTACTGTTCTTAGACTATTTTATTTTTCCTTGTTTCCTTTCCTCAATGGGCTATTTTCCCTATTGGAGTCCCAGGGCTTATAGCATTGTGTTTTTCCATCTAGGGTTATGGCTTAGCAAATAATAATAATAATACTATTAAGCCATTTAAGAATTTAAGAGAGACACACAAATTATTATTATGGGTACAGAATAAGTTTCTATTGCTTGTATAGGTCAACTTAGATTCAAATCTTAATAATTATTGAACTTTTGAAGTAGAATGTCCAGTAAATGAGAGACAGGATTATTCCAGATTAAAATGTATACTGTAGTTGATAGGATCACCCAATTGTGAGATTTTTGTTATGAATATATCACTTTAATTTTCGTCCTAGAGAGAGAGAGAGAGAGAGAGAGAGAGAGAGAGAGAGAGAGAGAGAGAGAGAGAGAGAGAGAGACTGGTGAGTGTGGCTGATACTTCCAGTATCTGTCAAACTAAGCTGTTGACAACACCCATGGATTGTAGGCACCGATGCAAGAATCTTGAACAAATTAATTTAATTCACAAAAATTGCAGAGCTGTACAAATGATGAATTTTCTACGACTGCCATTGGTTGAGACCAAAGGAAGATATCTAAAACTAATAGTTGTGTTTATCTATCAGAAATTGTGTATACTTCCTACAAAATGAATGATATCTGATAAGGGGTTGTGCAAGATGAATTAGTACAAGCATTAATTTTCGACATAGGTAAAATGATAAATGAATTTGATTTATATACAATGTGTATGTTCAGCTGCTCAAGATTGTATCTTTTTGTCAAGTAATGAATTGTTTTGTAAGTTTATTCATACACAATTCCTCAATAACTATCCTTTACCTACCATCTAATATTCACGAAGCATTTTTTTTACTTTTGCTGACAAAAATATGCACAAATTAAAAGGTTTTTTTTATATATATAATTTTCAATCATTGGTAGACTATGCACAAAAAAAAGTTAAGTCAATTGGCCTCCAATTTCAAAAAGAAAATATATAACTTAAAATCCTTTTTTAAATAAAACATTAACAAAATTTTCTTAAAGATAAAGCCCTCTAAATTCCTTTCTGCCGCCAATAGAAAATTTAGGCCTGTAGCCATACAATGGTGCTGGTAATTACTCAATTTCTTCCTTTATTAACAACTACAATTGAAATCGATTATAGTGTTCCTACTTGGAACTCAAAACCTCACTAATGATGACTACAGCCACTTGGAATATCGCATACAATAACCTCTCACAAATTCCATGTAAACATTCTTCCCCCATTTAAGGAAATGAATCATTAGAGTTTATGGTGATTAAACATCAGAGAGAAGATAAGAGAAAGAAAGCCGTTAAATGACTCCTTACCTTTTCCCTCAATTTTTCACAGCACTAGTTAAAAACCAAGTCCTTTTCCGACCGGGTTTATGGCGGACTGAATCTCCTTCCACGGCTGTCAAAAACATCCCTAGACAAGCACTAGAATATCCCTAGATCAGAGGTATTTTCCCCTAGTATTCAATATAATGTATATACGGTGCTGCATTTTCTATCGTAATATTCTATATATTTACTTTCAATCACCGTATTTAAAAACCACAAAACTATGAAATTTAGACAAGCAAAAGGATGAACTAACTTGTGTTTTGCTTTCAACCTGTGTTAAGAAGGATATATTCCTGCAGTTGAGATTCCCACACAAACAATAATTAACAGAATGCAAATATCTCAGTTGTGTGCCTCTAACAACTAGAATGTCCCTCTCTGGGGACAAATTTCCTACGACAATCAGGGACCTCAACCACATTCTTCGTTTCTCTGGTTAATCTCTCCATTAACTAGAAAAGTTGCATTTTGACTAGAATATATTTAGGTAGACAACTGACTTGTATGAACACCATTTAGTGTTTCATAGGTATATATACAAGAGTGAAGCGTACAAGCTGGCTATTTTATATTTACCTTGTAAAATAAACTAAATTTTGATTAAAACAAGCATTTTCCCCGAAAAAATTCTTTCTATAGTACAAACTTTATTTGAGTAAGTAATGTATTTAAAATCAGACTGAAATTACTCTAATATCTGAAGACTTATTAGAATCTCTTCAAAGAATAATCCATTTTGAAGGAAAACACAGCTATTCGCATCTTTGTCAACCAAAATAAATTGATTGATTGATTTAAACTTTTCTAGTATCCTGACATCTACGGACATTGCCGCCGATATAATCTATTATAAATAAAGAATAAAAGAATAATCAATAAAAACCATAAAATCAAAGATATTATAAAAGTTAAACAGCTTTCAGGAGACCTGCTTTTGAAATAAATCTAAAAATAACGATAGCAAAATACGACACATGCATCATGTCCAAGAATCTTGGCAAGGATGAACCTGCCATCCTCACTTCGAGCCACAAACAGATATCTATTTCTTCCGGTACTATAAGTGGGACATTCCGTCAACAAATACTTCACTGTCAAGGGTACCCAACAGTCATCACAATATGGTTGGTCTTGGCCAGTTAGCAGAAATTCATATGTTATCCGAGTTTGACCAATGCGGAGACGACAAAGAGAAGTCTCCCACTTTCGGGGCATTGTGTTATACTTCCAAGGGGATGTAACATTTGTTATTACTCTCATTTCATTTTCAATTAAACTATCCCAATGCTGTTGCCAATTATTAGAAATCAAATTCTTAATGTATGGTAAACAAACTTTATAGAGAAAGGATGAGAATGGGATATCTTTTTGGTAGCAATTCGGCTGCAGAATTCTTTGCCAGTGAATCTGTTTCCTCATTCCCAGACACACCTACGTTTGCCGGAACCCAGCAAAGTTGAACTGTTATACCTCCCAGTCCAATAATAAATAGCCATTCTAAAATCTTTAAAACTATAAGGTTACTACAATTAAAAACTAAAGTTTGAAGGACACTCCTTGCATCACTAAAAATTGTAAATTTACCTCCCTCCTCTAACGCTATTTTCTCAAAGCGGCTAGTATGCCATACAGTTGGGCAGTAAATATGGAAGCTGTTAGAGGAAGTGCACCTCTACAATCAAAACCATTACCATGTACTCCAAATCCAACGCCAGCATCAGATTTGGAGCCATCAGTATATATAAAAGTCAACTCCCTATGTTCTGTAACATGTTCCATAAAAAGAGACTGCTTCGAGGCATATCATGTTCTTTTTAACACCAATAAAATATTTACAAAAAGATATCTCTCATAATTTTTCGTGGAGGGATTGATGATATCTTAAATGGAAGCACACCATCAAGCATTGAATGGTGTATCTAAACACAACTACTGTGTTTGTAAGGAAGGTTAGAAAAATCAGAGGAGTATTTGAAAAGTAATTATCAGAAAATGTAACGATTGCCATCAGACTCACTCTCTCTCTCTCTCTCTCTCTCTCTCTCTCTCTCTCTCTCTCTCTCTCTCTCTCTCTCTCTCTCTCTACGACGATAAATGATAATAATAGGTACGATGATAAATAGTAAGATACTTAGTTGAGTAAAATATCAAGGATCCGTGACCCCTGTTTGGAGACAAACTTTCAATGATATTTTTGATATCCTGTGCTAATGCACAGCAAAATTTGCGGGGGTGACCCTCCCCAAAACCTTGGACTAACTCTGTAATGTGGCAAAATCCAAAATGGCCGCCAAGTTTTCTTAGACAATTCTATTATCAACACATGTTGATTATCAGCAGTGGTGTGTACTTCCACTTGAGTGTATTTGCACTGAACAGCATGGAAGACATTCATCTCTATAGCATTTCTTAAAAATGTTAACAGTCATCACTGATAACAGGAAGAAATGCAATATGGACATCATAAATACGCTGATGGTCATATCAGGGCTTATCTTTGTACAGACATTGAAAAAAATTCCTATTGACTATAACACCTGACATTTCAAATTTGGCTATCATAAACATACACGTCATCACACCACAGGTGAGGGTATGAAAATATTGAAAAACTGTCCACGAATATTAACCAAAGACCCTCAAAATTCTAATGGGCTATTATTAAAATTTGCTCATGTGTTTGTTTCTTTCCGAGAACTAGATCAAGTTGTCTGAACCACAGCTAAAGTCATTTCTAGATACGAAAGGCCACTGAGAGATGAAATGTGTTTATTATGAAAAAAAAAAATAGAAATGAAAATAAGTCTGACTACGCTGCACATCTATAGCCTCGCCTTAATTAAAGACATTAGTTGGAAGTTGAAAGGCTTAGGCAGGCATAGTGAATTGCATAGCAAAAATAGGAACTTTCAAGTCAGCGAAAACTGGAACAAACTCAGAATCAGGCCAAAAAAGATACACTTAGCAACTGAGAAGATAAGCGTCGGTTATAAAATCTTTCAAAACCAAACTTGAGCGAACATGAAGTGCCACCTAGGTTGTCCAAAAGCAAAACAGGGACATTACATCACAAAAGATTACCGTTTCTGGTGCAAGAAAGGAGAACCTACAAATGCAATGCTGCTGATGACTCGGCAGATAGACTTATAGGCTCTCCCAACACCCCCAGACATCCTTAGCTCACAAGGATGGTGAGGTTACAGTGACCAAAGAACTATAGAGTTTGAGCAGGACTCCAAGCCCAGTCTGGGGATCACCAGGCATGGTATGGACATTACCAACAGGCCACCACAACCTTTAGGACAGGTAATACAGACCTACTTCTCCACTATTCACAGACTCCTACAAACACTAACAACGGCATCACCTTCATCGCCTGAAAACGTGGCTTCGACACCGAAATGGAAGAAGAAGAAAGATTAACTGAGCTTAAGCACAGACATGTTAGGATTAAATAAGGCTGGAGAAATTTCAAATAGATTTGCAATGAAAAAGCAAGGCCGCTTAGATTGGTTCTAGAAGTGTGTGGGTGAGAAAGACACACACACACTCTCTCTCTCTCTCTCTCTCTCTCTCTCTCTCTCTCTCTCTCTCTCTCTCTCTCTCTCTCCATGTGCATGAGTGTGTGTAGTGTGAATATTTGTCATGATCACAAAAAAATATTAGTTTGTTCACCGGATTTCAATCAACCATGAAGTACTTCTATATGTAAAAACTGAGCAAAAACATAGTAAATAAAACAATAAAATTCATTATTCAGGAACTCTATTGTTTTAGGTCATGATAAACTAAATCAACTGATAAGGGTAGTAGGTAGCCAGGGTATCAGCCACCCGGTGAAGATACTACCTCTAGAGAGTTATGGGGTCCCTTGACTGGCCAGACAATACTACATTGGATCCTTCTCTCTGGTTACGGTTACTTTTCTCTTTGCCTACACATACACCAAATAGTCTGGCATATTCTTTACATATTCTCCTCTGTCCTCATACACTTGACAACATTGAGATTACCAAACAATTCTTCTCCATCCAAGGGCTTAACTACTGCACTGTAATTGTCCAGTGGCTACTCTCCTCTTGATAAGAATAGAAGAGACTCTTTAGCTATGGTAACCGGCTCTTCTAGGAGAAGGACATTCCAAAATCAAACCATTGTTCTCTAGTCTTGGGTATTGCCATAGCCTCTGTACCATGGTCTTCCACTTTCTTGGGTTAGAGTTCTCTTGCTTGAGGATACACTCGAGCACAATATTCTATCTTATTTCTCTTCCATTTGTTTTGTTAAAGGAGATATTTGCTTATTTTAATGCTGTTACTCTTCTTAAAATATTCTATTTCCCTCGTTTCCTTTCCTCACTGGGCTATTTTCCCTGTGTGAGCCTCTGGGCTTATAGCATTCTGCATTTCCAACTAAGGTTGTAGCTTAGCAAGTAATAGTAATAATGATAATATAAACAATTGAAGAAAAATAAATAGTAGCAAAAGCTGTAAGACAAGAATGTCTGTGACCTAGCAAACAGTATGACCTGATGTTGTTTTCATAACTTGGGTCAGTAGAAAAAACAGAATATTTATTAAGTAACAATAGAATGACTTAATTCACTGTCCTATCTTTGTATAGTAAAGTGACAATAAGTATGTAATTGAAATAGTAAATCATTGGTAACCAGAGGTACAGAGAGTAGGAGAGACAAACATGTAGCAATTTGAAACAGCATTTCCAACTTTTTTACGTAACAGATAATCCCTGGAAGTTTCATTACTCTACGATTAAAACTGTGGCCAGGAGGCTGTTCACAAACAAACACACATACACAAACAAGGATGAAGACATAACCTCCCTCCAACTTCGGTGGCGGAGGTAATAAAATAGAAGGATGTTATGTGATTCTAAATCATGGATTTTCATAAGTAGTATTTTCCTCTACAGCTTTTTACAGATCTGTGTCTCTATTGGGCAATGCTTCATCGCTTCGATATTTCATCATTTTAAATAAAATCAGCCTTGATTTGTTTATTTCTCCCTCTTAATTTATGTTTTTCCATAGCAAAAATCCATACATATAAGCTTTATTCAGAATCTTTCAGGCATAATGCCAGTATGATAGAAGCCAAATTGCATTGCATTGCGTTGACGAACTCTGCCTGACCGCTTCGGACGAAATGTCGGTAAAGAATTTGTCTTCCTAACCAATTTAATTTGCAATATAACGATATATTCCTTAACTAATGAGCACACGCACTTCTCGTTTACATTCTTACCATAAAATAACTTACATTAATAAGTTGTCATACGAATTAAGGCCGTTTTTACGACACTGAATCGAATTATCGATAGCGTAACATTACCAATCATAGAAAAAACAATAGAAGATACGATTTATGAGATTTGTGAAGTTACATCTCTACGAATAGCTAATTAATCCTTAAATACTTATGATCAACGTTACTATTATCATTATTATTACTAATGTATCATTATCGTTAGCTCAATAAGCAAAATCTTATCAAATAAACGAAACTAAACAATATGACGTCATCACCTCCGAGTGACACGAAGCTTCAGGACAGTGGCCCTTTTTAGATATCTTAAAATCTCTCTCTCTCTCTCTCTCTCTCTCTCTCTCTCTCTCTCTCTCTCTCTCTCTCTCTCTCTCTCTGTCATTGTACCTAAAGCTTACTCAAAGTTTGAGCTTGAAACCTACTCAATTCTCATCGCCGAAAAAGGTCTTGAAACAAATCTCTATTTGCTATGAATAAATAAAGTTTTAATTTATCTACTAATGATATTTCGAACTAATTTTAGGCCTATATGTATTTTTTGGTAATTTGGAAAGAAATAGTCATATGCGAACTTGCACACACTTAACCAATATATCATTATTATTATCATTATTACTTGCTAAGCTAGTTGGAAAAGCAGGATGCTATAAGCCCAAGGACTCCAACAAGGAAAAATAGTACAGGGTGGAAAGGATATAAGGAAATAAACTAAATGAGAAGTAAAGAACAATTAGAGTAGATTATTTTAAGAACAGTAACAACATTAAGATAATTTTTTTATTTGTTTACTATAAATATTCAAATAAAAGACAAGAGTAAGAGAAACAAGATAGAGTAATGTACCTAAGTGTACCCTCTTAAAGGTTTAAAGGCTGCTCATGAATGGCAGAGGCAAGGTACAGTGACATTGCCCTATCAAGCAGAACAATGTCCTAGAGACTGACCATATACTGTACATATGATCAGTGCCCAAACCCCCTCTCCAACAAAGCTAGGACCAAGGAGGGTCAGGCAATGACCCTATAGGCTCCCTCAAATTATCATCTCCTACGCTTATTGACGCAAAGGGCCACTGTTAAATTTCGTCAGTCGTCTCTATCTTGAGCTTTTATATCAATACTTCTCCATTCATCATCATCTACTTCACGCTTCATAGTCCTCAGCCATGTAAGGCCTGCCATTCTGTCATTTTCTCTTTCCATAGACTGACTAAATCCATAGAGGATTCATTGTTAGATAATGTAATAGTTTTCATTCCTTGCCAGGTAGTTTTCGGACTGA